>NC_133652.1:190272343-190401683 GCF_009905375.1 Apium graveolens
CAATAAATTTCCTTTCGCTTTCACCTCATATGATTTCCAATCTTGTTATATACTCTTGCAACTTTGAAGTACTATTCGTTCCAGGAGTATTAAGAAATTTGATTATACACGCATTAGAAATAAGCAAGTGTTAAATAAGGGTATGTTATATATGGGCAACTGATAAGGGAATATTTTATGCAAAAAGTTAACTGATAAGGGAACATCTAATACGTTATCATTTGGACAATTGTCAAAGTACACAAGGTGGCCAACCTTTAGTACTCTAATGACATGCAACAGACCAATCGGTGGCGTCCACCAGACTTCTATCACACAGACAGATAGTCTTTATCCCCTATATTAATAGGGTTGTTCATCTCAGTGATAACAAAGGATATAACCGATCAAGAATAGTTGCAAAAAGGATTCATAATTATAACAGTATACAGAATGAGAAAGCAAATTATCCTCCGAACAATAGGGGTTTCTTTCAAAGAATAAGAAAATACCTTAGAAGATTTTGGATGGAAAAAAAAATCGCCAACCAAAGGTGAACTAATATAATAACTCTCTTTTAAACCCTAGACACAGTATCTTGAATCTTGTCTTATGTTGTTTTTAACACGTGCTCACTATGCTTTCGGTCTGAGTGTTATAAGGTATACTTAAATTATGCGTTGTGCCCAAGCGTCCTGGAAATTCTGTTGAAATCTCGAAGTAATTTTAAGAGTCAAAATTTGGTACTATCGACTTAGGGACTCCATGTCTCATTATAATCTCCCTGTACATTCCAGTATTCAAATTTATCAAAATGTTTCTCCCACTGATTGGAAGCAGATTTAGTTAATCGATCTACAATATTACATATCAGGTTATGATTAACTCTTGTCCTTGATACTCATAATCTCTTCTCTCGTCAATTAAGGCTTCTTATCTTCATCACTTCTTCTAGACATTGTCATATATTTTTTAACATTTCTGGATTTGTTTGAATTTCGTAATTCTATTAGTTCGCTTTAACTAGGATCCTTATTTCCACCTTGAGGTGTCATTGTCAGGAATTAACTCCTGTTTAAAGTAACCATCATTTTAACCTTTCTTTCCAGATTAAGCATCTGCTACCTTATTTGTCTTTCCTAGATGGTACTCTATTGTACGATCATAGTCTATAATAAACTCTAACCATATTTCTTGTTTAATATTCAACTTTTTCTTTATACATAATCATGTATACCCATGAATCAAATCTTCATTTCATCCGTAAAAAGCCATTATTTTATCAACCATGTATTTCGCATTTGATCAAATAGTTCTCATTAGATATATGAATAGATTCAATAAATACTGATTACTCTCGGATAGGGTATTAGGACGAATAATTCCATTAGATAATAAACTAGAAGTTTAAAACCATCTATGTCGATTATTTAACAAATTCCAAGTGTTTTTCCTGCATGCTCTCGATATATCCGCGTAGTTCAAACTCATGTACTATGTATCATTTTCATCTTATTATAATATCCTTAGATTTCAAGTACACAACTATTGTTGTTAACGTCATTTCGTCAAGTTCTGTGTAGGATAACTCGTTTTTAATCAATCAACTGCTAGGATATATATAAGCTATATCTTCCTCTTACGGTATCAAAACGCATTAATGTCCTTAATAAGAGACATCACTGCAAATTACAAAGTTTCCAATTTTATCAGGTAAAGTGAATTCTACTACAGAAATTAATCCATTCTTCTTTCTTGAAAAGTTTCTCACACTCAGTGATCCTTCCATTTTTCTCATTGTTTATTATTAATTAGGTTAAGGTGGAGCTATCTTAGAAACATCTTTCCCAAATATCTGGTACTAAGTTGCTCAACAAAAATAACTTTTCACTTTCTCTAGGATCCTAATTTGGTCACCTAATTTTCCACTGCTTCCTTTTTTGCTAAGTCTCACATCATGTCCAACAAATTGTTACAATTCTATTCAAAATCCAACTTAAAATTTTTTTTGAATACTAATTTCTTTGTTCTTAAGGTTTCTAAAATCCAACCTAAGGTAGAAAGGCATTCTACGTCTTCTTTATGCAATTTTTAATGTATCAATGTTTCCTCAACAAATACAGTCACAACTTATCCAAATATTTTTTTTGAAGTACACCATTTATTGGATCCATGAACACGCCTACACCTTGTTAATTAAAAGAATATCATTAAAACTCATAATCTATTTATCTTATCCTGAAGGTCGTCTTTGAAACAACTTCTGGGTTTATCTTTAACTAGTGATAACCTGATCATAAATCGATTTTTACAGAAATAGTCAACTCATTTTCCTTAAACAAATCCTTAATCTTAGCAGTGGATACTTGTCTTTAACCGTTAACTTGTTTAATTTCCATTATAAATGCACAATCTCATAGGTCTATCTTTTTTCTTTGTAAACAAAAATCTTGCTTCCCTGGGGAAATAGACCAACCTTAATCAATATTGTGTTAAAGATTACTAGTAACTTGATTTCTAATATCTTAATTCTGATGAGTGTGATTCACCGCGGCTCTCTAAAGCGGTTGTTATTATTGGGTAATATCTATTAAAAAATCAATTTCTCTCTCAAGTGGTAATCCTTGCAACCCATTAGAAAATACATCCTTAAACTTGTTAGTCACATTAATTTACTCAAGTTTAGGTTCTTGATTTCCTTTTTTCTATATTTATAACATTTACTAATTAAAACTTGACACTTTGGGGTAATAATCCTTTAGTCTGAATCAATGTTAAAAATCCGTGTGTCCACTTACGTCTATGTAACGACTCTCTCTTTTTCTTATAAGTTTCGACATCAATTAATCTAAGCCTCATAGCTAGATAACCAATCCATTCTTCATATTTCATAGGATTCTCCTGCCTTAACCAAATAAAAATAACATCAAATAGTTATTCTTGCATTTCTATACTACAATCATAACACGCTATAAGTAATGAAAAGATTTCACGATCCATAAATTTTCATTACCATAGCCTCATCGAGTAAAACTGACTCTATTCCCAACTAATTTCAAGATATTTGAAGGTATGAATTTACAAGCCCTTGAATCAATCAGCATATTGATCGACAAAGTTTACTAGAAATGTACCCGTAGTCACGTCGTTATCATTTACAATAGCTCTCACAATCATTTTAAAAGTGTCTGGGGTAAGTTTTTTATTATTTTTGTGGTTATATCTGTGTGAGGAGGCCATAAACCTCGGTACTAGATTCTTTCTTGGAGTTTGGCTTGCACTTACGCACATAATGGTTTTCCTTTCCACCAGAGCACCAAATGATGGCCTTAATTTCATTTGCTTCCCACAACTATACATGTAATAATCTCTTAATAGCACTATCATCGATTCTTCTTAACTCTGGAACTTTCTTCTTTTTACCATTTCGGTCCTTGGAACACTATTCACTTCCATTTTTCATAATATTTACTTCTTGTACGAAGGTTTTATAGTTTATGATTTCTAAAACAACCACACAATTCAGAATTCAAAATTTCAGTTCTTGTTGATAATGGTTCACACTCTCTTCATCAGTATACACATGATAGAGTATAAACCTATAAATATCACAAAACATAATCTTATACTATGTAACATTCATGTTTCCCATACCACACATCAAAAATTTAGGCTCTATCTGAGTCTTTGAACACCTTATAATGTATTTCTCTAAGAATAAGGTTGTGAATCTCATCCATGGTATGGTCACTTTCCTTTTTATAGCTCTTTTGACTTCCCGCCACTAATTAGTCTAATCATTTAATATATAAATAACAAGTTATTACGCTCTTATTTCTAATTACACCAAAGGTCATCTCTGACCTCTTACACCAAATTAAATCTTCAACGAATCAATAGTTCCTTTGAAATTTAGGGAATTCGACTCTTTGGAAGAATTAAAAGTCGCAGCAGACTGAGTCTATCTCTTTGGGGGTCTTTCTTTACAATTTTCGAGGCATCCGAGTATTTTATCTTATAAATTATAACGTCATTTTCAAAATTCATTGTTAGTCTTGTTTAGATTTTAAATTTAATCTTGCCTTTTGCTTTTTATTCACGTGTTGAGCTTGGGTGTTCTCACTATTAGTCATCTCTTGTGGGGGTTGATATTCTTTTCAAGATCTTCGTCTCAAAATAGTAGGTTCGATCAAAACTAACAATTATAATTTGATACTACTGAAGGAAAATTTGAATTATGTCCCAAATATCAAATAAACTTAAAACTCATTAATCTTTTTAAAATTGTCATGTTGAAACGATCTTTTCAAAATCCAAGTTTGAAATCGGTTAAAAAACACATTCTTTTAAAAAGTCACTGGTTAAATCCTTCTAGGTTCTTGAGTAGTGAGGAAAACATTTTGGTAAAGTCTTTTTAAAACAAGTATTTGAGGTTAAGAATACATTTGACATGATTTTTGTAAAACAAGTATTAGTTTGGGTTTGAAAGAATTTTTAAGGGACAGGTTTCCTTAAAAAAATATGTGTTTAAGAGATTTTTTTATAAAACAAGTTTGTTGACGTGGTTAAAAGACAATTGGTAAAATGGTGAGTTTAGAAAATTCGGTGGTTGACATAGCTTGGGTGTAACATAAAATATGGTTTGAAGGTTTGATAAAACTCTAGGTTCTCTCTTCTATTGACAAGTTCAATAAGATATAATGTGAGTAACATTGTAACTATAATGACAACTCTGGTTACATGGGTGTATATACTATTAACACCAAACAATCTCAATCATGACCCCATCATTATAGTCATCGGGGTTATATTACCATTGTCCCTTACATGTTACCTATCCATAGTGTATAATCTAAGAGTACCGGGCCCATCCGTCTAATCATCATAATAAATACTAAAAAATATATATATTTCCTTTCCTTAATTAATCCAGCGTATGATCCAATGTAGATTCAAGATGTGAGAAACTAGCTTAACATAAAAGTCTTCACTTCATCAATATCCATTCTTGACTCACTCTGGTTAACTTTTCAGCTATATCCTCTTATCAATTGAGTAAGGGTGTACAATTATAGATAAATGTCATACCTCATTAACCAAAACAACTTATTCCCAAAATTCATTATTACTCAATATTAACCAAACAACTTTTTTGTTCGACAACGGTATTCTATCGGTAGTGGGATCATAACCATCCCTAGAGAAACATCACATGAATATATTGCATCTTCATTCCTAGCATACTTATTCTGGCATTCTTAAAGAAGGTTTTCATATACTATCACTGACACGGTGCCTATGTCCATTCTAGCCATTTCTGAAGACACCAAAAGAATTATCATAGTGAATCCATCTAATATATATATATATATATACATACTAGTCATAACAGTTATTAGAGATGTTTTATCACCTAAGGGGCCTCTTAACTGGTGTAATAACATAATTCAGTTTGGTTGAGGCTGCTACAAAATTTTAGAGCAAACATTCTGTTGGGGTGCTAACTATCTCATAGGTCGCTGCCATCAAGACTTATATTCTTATTTCATGACATGAATGTTTATTCATGTCCGAATCTCATATATGTTCTAGCCTTAACATAAGTTAAAATATTAAAGATGATGTCTATCATAGCCGTCATAAATGGTTTTCCTATAGTCAAGGCATGAGTCTTTGATATCTCAGGTGAAACTACTAGCCAATACTGGCACTATACAAACCTCTTTTCTCACCATTGGAGAAAGTTGGAGTTGAAAGTGGACATTAGTTCTATCATAAATCTAAGTCATCATTAATGAAGTACAATTTAGGTGTTAAAGATTCCTCATCCTACTAACTCTTAAATGGAGATATTAAATACTCTTATATAAATTCAGCGTAATCAACCACATGCTCATCCTGTGGTGAAGACTTATTATTTAGATCAAATTTTTTTTGATAATAATATCCAAGATCTTGTACTTATCTATAGGGTCACAATTAGAACTAGACCCTACAACTTCTCAAGGTAATCTAATCTCAGTCTTATCAGATAACGTCACGATATAGTCTTTAATAGATACAACCTAATATAACCCACTAAGTCATGGTCATCAAATTATTTAACTTATAATTCACTTTTCATAACAATAATATTAATATACTTATACTCATCAACTCTCTCTTAACCGTACTCTCACGTTATACCATATTCCTAGGGTTCACATAATCCTAGAAGTATATATAACTACTGCTCTGATACCAATTTTGTGACTCCCCCAAATCTGCCACCTTGCGAATCTGAGTCATCACGGTACCATCTGTTGAAACCTGTATTATTATAACATATTATATAAAAAGATAATATATATTAGACCCTCACTCCACAGATCTTGGGATCAATTTCACACTCTCACATAATTATATCATAATAAAATACTAGTACCAATCAAAGTACGTTATTTCTAGTCTTGTTATAGCTCCGACAAATCTCCTAACTAACGCAAGATCATCCATTGGGAAAGGCGAAGCTAATAACTTTTAATCTCAATAAGGTTCTTTCCCTTTTTATCCCTCTACTGCTCTGAACGATTTTTCTCTTCATCTATGACTATGAAAAATATTCATAATAGCAAGGGTGAGCATCTAAATGCTCAACGAATTTATCCCGTGACACAACGATTTGTAAAACATAAATTTAAATGTTCAAAAATGATAGAGTGCCAAAACAATTTCAATATTTCAAACTGAAAACAAATTTCACATCAAAATCATATTTGAGTTGCTAATAAGTAAAAGAGAAGCAAACTCATATCTGACACTTGACTCCAAAATGGTCACGAGAATAAACTGGTCACATTCCACCCCGGTACATCAGTGATGCGATCAACTACCACAGTGTACCGTCCTCATGCGTGTCTTACGCTCATCCGATCACGACTCGTCGTAAGGACGCCTAACACACTTGCTAGCATAAAATAAAATGGGTTTAATCTCAAACCCACGGCCACACACGAGTCGATAATAAACAATATCCGCATCTTGAATAAATAATAAATAAACCATGGTTAGTACCTTGTTGACCAGTACTGGTGAAAGAATCCTCCGATGACTACCACAATTCATTTGACATTAATTTCTAAAAGAATATATAAACAAATAATTTAATCTGGTTTGAACAATAAACCATCTATGAAGAGAAATGAATTAACGATACGAACAATGTGTCGAACTTGTGATCAATAACAATGACTTTTCTCAGATACTTGAGAATAATCGAGAATCAAGCGATAATTGGGTTACTTGAATAATAAATAACCCCTAAATAAATTACCGACCATAAAAGATTGGTAAAATGAATAAAAATTTGAGTTATTCAATAAATCAATTTTGGTGAGAAAATTTTCAACATGGGGAAAAGAATTAAACGATTTGTAACTTTGAGGTTTAAGAAAATTACTAACAGAACATTTCTATTTTAAACATATCATATTCACAAATTTTAAAATCATAAATAAGTAAGGGAAAGCAGAATAAACTTGCCTCATGTCCGATGTACAATGCAAAAATACCAGCCAATACTTTTATAAAACCAAACTACAATAATTGTTTCTCCTTGTACGGTTCTATATCCAACACAGAGCAACGACAGTTCAGAAATAATTAATTTATAACATGCTAATTAGCGATATATAGTAAAATAAAAATATCTGAACGCTCTAATTAATTTTAAATCAAAAGTTCAAAGGTTATTCCATCCTTAAAATAATATTAAAAACGAGCTCTTTTTCTCACGATCGTAACCATATATTGCACATAAAAATCTGAGTTCTAGAGGTATTTTAAATAAATAACACAGTAATCCCTCTCTTAAAAATATTAATTAAATAATATTATTTCTAAAATAATTCTATAAAGAAACATCCAAATTCCTTAAACTTGAATAAAAATTACCGATAAATCAACCAATAAATTCATAAGTCAAATAAAATTACTTCCTCAAATTTTAAATATTCAAACCATTTTTAAGAATTCATCAAAAAATTTATTTTATGCTATTGTCGAATTTAATATATATTTAATCTGATCACTAATGCCACTTTGGAATATCATAAAAATTACTACATTCCCTCCATGAATTAATAACCAAAACCCAAATTTATAGGTAACAACCCATTATTCAAAATAATTAAACTATGTCTCCCAATATTCACAAAATTATATAATTAGTCCTCTATCTATGTTTAAATGAAAACTCATAACTCCATTTAAATTTCGAAAAACAAATAATCATAAAAAATATTATAATATCCCACCCTAAATCATTTACCCAACTAAAATCATTTTTTTTTATAATCAATCATCACTACCAGTTTATTAATATACTCAAAATGTGTCTACTATACTCCTTTGCAATTAAATAAGTTCTTAATTTTTCAAATTCTCATCATCATCTAATTTTAAATATATTACCAAGATTTTATTAATATTTATTAGTCAAATTTCTAAAATTATTCATCACTCACATTTCATATAAATATATTTCAAATCTCTAAAAAAACATCTTATTCATTTTAATATTATTTCTTCTCTCTCCTCTCATCTCTATTTCTTGCTTTTTCACATTCTCTCCCTAGCACTGTCTCTCTCTTACTCATTCAATCTCTCTCTCTAACGCTGTGTTCCAGAAACTCTTTTTGGAGAGAAAAGAAAAGAAATGTAAAGAATACATTTCTTCAGCTTGTTCCCGAACAACTTTTATGAAAAAAAGGAAAAAAAAGGTGCAGATTTAAGAAGAAATTTTCTTTATTTTTGTCTCCAAAATCTTCTTCACACTTTTGGAAAGATTAGGAGAGAAAGGAAAATTGGTTATTTTCTATTATTTTCTTTCCTACCCTAGATTCGGGAACACAGTGTAAATCTATGTCTTTTCTCTCTTTTCTCCCCCTTGTCCTTCACTCACTTCACCAAAATTTACTCACATATTACAAAACACAAGTCACACATACTTTGTACACACACATAATACACACTCTGCTCATCACCATCAACCCAAATCTCCTTCAATCAATCCAATTATCACCTCGGCCTCCTCCCCATCACAATTCCTTTTTACCCTTCTCTCACACCCCAACACACCAACAAATAATAAAGTTCCCCAAAACTAAAGGTCTAAAGGTCCTACCTTTTAAAAAGTCCCAAAATTATATAAGGCCCATTTTAATCATCTCTCATCACACTAAAATAAATTATTTAATACCAATAATTAGCATGTTACCTTAATTAGATTATGAAATACATCAAGCTTAGCAATTTTAACAAGTAAACCATTAGAACACTATTTATAATTAAATTTAAGGATTAAATAAATAATGGAGTTTAGAATTTACCAAGATTTTTGATCTCTAATCCCCTTCTTCCTTTTAATCTCTTTCTATATATATGTTTCTTTCTTTGTGATTGAGAATTAAAATGAGATATTGGGGTTTTTAATTAGAAAAATAGTTTATATATATAGATTAGCAAAATAACTTCATTCTAGAGACTTTTACAAAAATATCTATCATCTAGAATTTTCTATAAAAATCTATAACACTTCTTTTATAAGCTAAGTTAATTCACTATTTAGATTAAAATCATATAATCCCTAATAAAAATTTTGTTATTTAAATAATCTAATTTAATAATAGTAATAATAAAAATAATAATTTATTTAATAATGTAGCAATTTTATTGAATAAAAAAAAAGTAAATGCAACTTAGTGGGAGATCAAGATTAAGAGATTGAATTATTAAAGTTTACAAATGAGGTTATTTGGTAAGTAAAAATTATATATATTTTTAATATCTCTAAAATTACAAATAATGACTTACAAAATATTTATTTAATGATCCAAGTCCTTTCCTAATTTACCCAAATCTTCCCTACGAAGCTTCCCTTTTTATATTTTCTTAAATAAAAGAGTAGAATACATCATTGTTAAAGAAAATTTATGTTATTCATTTATTCAACAATAGCAATCAAATTTACCATTTTCGGAAACTTAATAACCATTAAATATTTTATCCACAAAATGATGCATAGACACCATATTTATTTATTTCAAAAAATAAGGACAAGCTTATAGAAGAAACTTTCCATATTTTCATTTAAGGATAAACTTCCCTGGAAAGCTTTCTTTTATTTTTATCCAATAATAATATATTAACTATTTCTATGAATAACAATATATAAAAATTTAATATAGATATCACCAAATTTTCTCTAACAATTATGATAATCAAATTTTGACCTGTATTTACGTAGTAAAGCTTTTCATGAATAAAATAAAAAAACAAATATTCAAATAATGATAAATATTATATTTATAATAATAATAAATCAGATTTTCACCGATTTTCAAGAATAAGGAAATATTCATAAAAATGATCGTAATAATATTAATAAGAATAATAAGACTAATAATATATATTATGATATAACCGTGAAACATCAATTCTCCTACCAAATAATTATCAAATAATAAATTTTAGCATGTCCATTACTAAAGAAATGATATTTCAAGAACAATCGAATAAATCACATTATATTAGCGAGCAACTTACTAAATTCTCTATTTACGCTCGGAATCACCTAGAGTCGTGAAGAAAATTATGCAAAGCATGTGAATGTTTACGTGAAAATTGACGGGCGTTATAGTAAAGTATAAGTAAGTTAATTTTATTATGTCCAGAATAAAATATAGATAATTAAGGTATTTTTCTGGTAATTTTTGGAGTGTTATATGATTTTATATTGATTTATGAATTTATTAATTATTTTCTGAATAATTACAAAATCATTTTCTAAAGCCAGGAATCGTCCAACCTCAATTGTTTTTACGTTTTTACGACCCGAAACTCTTCCAAAAACTCCTTCCTAACCTAATATGGTAATTCCGAACATTTTCCATGTTTTGACTTTTTCGATCCGGATTACGGTTTAACCCGTGCGCGACCCGGCGCAATATTTTCGATACGCTAACCCTTTTCGATAATATTATCTTCGTACAGATCATTTTATAAAAGCCCGATTTTGATAATTATCCAAAACATGATAATGCTTATCCAAAACAGGATAGTGCTTATCCGCAACAAGATAACGCTTATGCAATACATTATAATGTTTATCCGATAGGATCGTATTTATAGTTACTTAACGGCTAAGTAACATATTTATCCATCCAACACAATCCAGAATGTACTAGTATTCCATAAATATAAATAGCCCTTTTCTTATTTCATTTTACACATAAAATCATAATCAGATAGTACAAACCACTGAAAACCAGAGAAAACCCTATTAAAATACTGTATTCTTGAAAATCAATCGCACAAACGAATGCGTTATCAAACTTCGATTCTGGCGTGTAATATATCAAAATGAAGCTCTTGAAAAACTCTTTCTGAATCAACCATCTATTTTTGTGCAGAAATCAAGGTATTTCTCTTATTTAATTATTTTAATTCGAATTATTTATGGATTAAAATATGAATTTTTGTTCTTGATGTTATTTGTGTGATTTTATGGAATAATCATAAAGATCTTTTCTTCGTGGTCATTTTGCTATATTATACTTCAAATTTGGAGTTCAATAATATGTAGAAATTAAGGTTTAATTCTCTAAATTATAAAAGCTAGGTTTTATGTTCTTGAGTAATTTTAATCGAATTTGGGCATTTTTGTTTGGTTAAATCTAGGTAAAAACTGATGCTGCCATGATGTTGATATTGATTTGAGGATTCGAAATATGTAATTAAATTGATTGTTGGAATCGAAGCGAAGCCTCGTGGAGTTAACAAACTCGGTGGCGACGTGATTTTTGCAGCAATATTCCGGCCAAACGGCCTTCCTTTTGCCCAGTCTGTCACCATAGTAAGACTCAGGATGTGGAACTCTATCGATCTGCACCTTCCTGTGCATTTCTGGACAGAGGAACGACAACCGGCGACATCGCCGTTGGCGGCTCGTCGGAACAGGTGGCGGGGCGGGGAAAACTTCACTTTAACCCCTATTGTTTTTCCCGTTTTCAGTTTTCGTACCCACTCTTGCAAAGGTTATATGTTCAATTTTACGATTAACGGTTTTAAAATATTACACTTTACCCCTTTTATAAATTATTTTTAAATTTGTTTCTATCTATTTATTTATTTTCCAAAAATCATTATTTTAATTCTAAAAGTTATTTTTAATTCAAAAATAAATCTGAATTTTTTAATTAATTAATTTTAGTTGATAATTAATTATTTTATTAGTCAATTAATTTTAATATTAATTGATTAATTTAATTTAATTTGTTATTAATTAATTTTAATTGATTATTTAATTAGATTTAATTATTTCTTTGGATTTAAAAAATTCCGAAAAATAGTTTCAAGCTTTAATATTTTAAAATATTTTCAAGGCTCGATAATTATTATAAAATTATTTTAAAGTCAGATTCAGGTGTTCGAACCCAATTATTTAATTAGAAAATGATTCGGAAGCCCATTTTAATTCTGAAAAATGTTCAAAAATTCGTATTAAATACTTGGAAAATCATTTTGACCCCGAATCTTCTTTGAAAATTTATTTTAATCGAATATCTTGCATGCTATGTGTTATGTGCTATCTGATTGATGTGTTATATGCCTATGTGGTTATTGTTTGATGTTTTTGCTGTAACTTTCAATCCGTAAATCGGGTTTGGCTATAATGAAGGGTAGATAAAAGTTTATGACGTCCATGTGACAATTAGAAGATATGAGATTGAGTATTGATAGATAGTTGTGATGCCTAGCAGAGTAAGCGAGGTATGAAAAAAGTCAGTGATCCATAAATAGAATTGAAGCGTTGAAAGAGAAGGCAAGTGATTGACGAAAAGAAGCATGACATAGAAAAAGAAGGAAAGTGATTGAAAAGTAAAACTGTTAGATGAGTGCAAGTAAAGTTGGAAATCATCGGTGATAACGCAAGTCCTTCTGAACCTTGCTTCGAGATATATTACAAATATTTCTGAACTTTCTCATAACTTGTTGCTAGTATTCATAATAAATCTTGTTTTAGATTGCAAGCGCTTTAACTATTCAACCTTGAACCCTGATCATATCATTGAACTTGAGTTGTACGCTTTATTTCTTGTAAACCACCAATGGTTGATTTCCCAAATACTAAACCATACAAATATAGTACTACTCAACAAATACATACACACCATGAACCAAGTATTTCAACAGAATTTCTTGAGCATACAGAAATTTATACACCCTGGAACACCCTATCACACCAAAGATCTATACCCTGTATTATCATTGAAGCATTATTCTTCAGATACCTTATTCTTTATCAGGATAAAAGCTGTTCTTCATATTTATACCTTGATATTTCCCGGTGATACCTGTGAAATGTTTTATGCTCTGATATAAATGCTTTATCAATGTTAATCATGATTCTGTTTTTAATAAAATTACAATGGTTGTCATATTGAATTGTTCTAGAATTGGATTATTTTTAAATATGGACCAGGTTCTTGGTCGGACCAGATTTGTGGTCATAATAGGCCAATTTGTGCCTTGGATCAAGTATATAGAGAAAAGCTGGGAGCCTTGCTCGGGGTTAGTGCGTGACTGATCAGCAGCCTAACCTTGTTTTTTTTAAATGAAAAGGATATTGAATTCTATTCATTGCTTATCCAGAAACTTGATTCTTATGAATCATTTCAACTGATCATTGTTGGACCTCAGTTATTGCTATTATGACTTACTGAGTTAATTAGCTCACTCTTGCAAATCTGTTATATTATTTTACAGTTGAAAAGGAAATGGTTGGTAACGAGGATTCCCAGTCCAGTGTGCGAGCTACGATTCCAGGATAAGATGGACTGAGTTAGCAGGAACTTTATAATGTAGATGAGTTATGTAAGATTGTAAGAGTGATATCATTATCATTTATAAGCGGAACTAGTTGGGATTTGGTATGATGTAATAAAATATAAGGTTATGGCTTGTTTTCAAATTTTAACCTGTTACGATCCATGGTTATGGTAAGAAGGATCTTTAAATATATTACTTTCATAAGCAGGTATTTATATATTGAGTGTGTGTGTATGTTGTGAACCCCAAATCTCTGACCCGGGTTTGGAGGGCGTCACAGGTTTGGTATCAGAGCTACAGGTTATAAGTCACTGAAACAAGCCTAGATTGTCGGGAATGGGTAGAGAGTAAGATTAGAATTAAAAGATAGAAAAATAGAATGTTGAGGGGTTGAGTGCGACCAAATAGTAAGTTTTAGTGCGATCCGTGATGAGATTCGAGATCCTTATCTAGCGACGCAATTTCCAGATGGCGGCAATGGAAGATTCTTTTATCCTTGGATTATCTAATCATTCAGAGCCTTCAGTCGGAGGACCATCATTTGATTCACACCTTGCTCATCCGCCGGTGTTACCCATATCACTCCCTGTTACGACGGTTGCACCTTTTCAAGCTAGTATCTCATTCCCTGATGCGAGACTGCCTATTCGAGAATTCCCCATATGCTGATTCTGGTTCTTACGGATATTCAGCTATGAGCGTATCTTTTCCGTCTACCCCACGTCTTGTTATATACCATCAGTTTAAAACTCGTCTTATGAAGTAACAACACCTAGGAGGATGGATTCGAGAGCTACAACATATGGTGAATATACAAGATATTAATAGGGGTAAGAAAAATCCTAGAGAGTGAATTTAGTTATCCTGAAGGATAGCTGCTACCAGGTTATATGGAGCTATTGATGAGTATGCCACCCATGATTATCTTTGTGGAGTAAGCTAGAGGGATTTTTTTAAAGAAATTTGAGAGGATTGAAGATCAAGAGTTTTCTTGGAATTTGATGACGCTGTTATGACCAAATATGATACATGTAAAAGTAATGTGATATAAATCGACCTTGTGTTGTAAAACAGATTTTATGATTATTGGATAGATTTGTTATACTTGGTAACCGTAAGAGATGATGATGGGAATGTTACCAGTATGAAAGATTAGAAGTGAAGCAATAAATAAGATAATATGCAATGGTAACTGGAATTTTTGTCGACCAATAAAGGCAAAATGGACCCAATAAAAGGGTAGAGGATATATGGAAATGAATGAGCTCTTATCTGAGTGTTTCTCTAATTTGATACCTTGTAGTTGTTGAGAAGGACAACAAGCAACTCATATAGTTATGACGACCAGGTGTACGATTTTCAAGATTTTAAACATTTTTCAAAAGAGATTTTCTTAACAAGATTTTCCTAAAAATCCTTTAAACAAAACAAGTTTTAAAAACTTGGTTGTCAAAATACTACTGAAGTTTCTTGTTTGTTATAAAATTCAGATTATCTAGAAGAATGCTTGTCTTAGAAGCTAGTGTGGTTCATTTAGAAGGCCATGTGGAATCGCTATTATGCAGAATATTTGATTGCTCCCAGCAGAAGAATACAAATGTTGTATGATAAGTTTAACGACATAATCAATGTACATAGAAACTGTTCATCCAATTTCTGAGACGATTAAAGTCCAAAAATGCGTCGATTCACAAGAAGGCGAGTACGGGCAAAGAAGATTGAGAAAATCTCCAGACTTTTCTAATTGGAAGAATGTTATTAGCAAAGGAGTAGATATGTTGAACGATCAGCGGCGTAACAGAAATTTGAAGTTATGATTATAAATCTCGTAAGAGTGAAAATAGGGTCGAATTATAAAAATATTGAACATGGAAGTGCGACGCTAAAGATGCAAGACCTAATACATGGGAATTTATTCTAAAGATCAATTGAAGAAGGCATTTCAGAGAACTTTTAAAAATCAATATATGACTCGGAATGGGATATATTGATCGAGCGAATGTTGCAGCTGTAATTAGATGAAATGTGGATGGCGACCAATGTTATCATTCTTTTCTATAATACCATACATTCTTATGAATCTTGAACAAAGTATGAACTTCATTCACAATCAGCTCTATGAGGTGATAAGGAAACTCTTGTATTCCTTTCAAAAAATCATTTTCCCTCAAGACTTAGTTTCTGATTGAGACAAGCAGTGATATAGTGTGACTCTTTGTCGGAATAACGAAAAGTCTGGTGGGACGCCACCTAATCATATGTTGTATGCCATATAGTATGAAAGACTGGCCATCTTGAGTATAAATATGGTTGTCTCACTCATATCTAAGTCATCATTCATTCTATCTTCTTCAATTTTGATTTCTTGATTTATGAATCCTTCCGATTATTTCCTTAGAAAAAGTTTCCAATCAGAATCATATACACAAATTCATTCTTGTGTAAGGTCTATTCCTTGAATGTTTTAAAATGAAGTGAAATGAACCCGTGTAGCCGATGGAGTTATATGATAAGTGTGGATAATTGCAAGCCGAGAAATGGTAGACATTTACGTTTAGAGAAGAACCATTATGCTGATAAAGGGATTATTGCGAGGACATCAAATCAGAGGCAAAAATTTGTATACATGATATGTTGCAAGTATGAGATTTTGGCATGAATTGGAATAGTTAGCAAACCATACGAGGTAGATTAATTAGAGGAATAAGAAAGTAAAGCTGTGTATATCGGATAAGGCAAATGATTGATTGGACAACAGAAGTGAATGAAGAAATTCTTAATAATAACCAGATAACTGATTAATACATTATAAAGATGGAGCATACCTCAATCATGTGAGAGATACTTGTCATGAAGGTTCAAGATCATTGAAATTCTAGTTATGAATAAACTTCAAAGGTGTTCTTCAAGGAATGGTTGGATTTTCCCACTTAAGTAAATGAGATATGGTAAATTTGATACTCGTAATTGAGCCAGTGAGAGAAGTTCAGTATGAAAAGACAAAAGGGGGGGTGAATATATGGTGATTTAACTGCAAGGATTTTTAATAAGTGATGCTTTTAAACCAAATGAATTCTTTCACAAGATTATGAGAGGGTTGGTTGAGACCATGTGTTGGTTATCAAAAGTTGAACGAGTTAACTAATAAAAACAAGTATTGTCAAGGATAGACGAATTGTTAATGAGAGAGCTTGAAAAGAAGCATGAACTAGAAGAATTTTAGAATAATTTATAATAGTACTCAGTAGTGATATTCAGTTATAATCAAAGGATATGAGAAAGAATTGTTCGCTATAATCTTAAGTTGAACTAAAATACGAGTTTTACTGGTTAGTATTATATGTGATGGTGAAATTGTGAGTTTAGAAGATGGAAGTTGATTGGTCTAATTGTGAGTTGATTGTTGGTTGTTTGATTGATTGTTGGTGTCGGCTTGAGTCCGGCTGATAGTCAATAATATAAAGGAAGTGTTGCCCATATTTTCGGAAAATGCCCTACTCTTAAAAATAGAAAGTATACTTCCGTGTGTTATTGATATTCATGTTACTATTCCAAATAATTATGATCTCGGTTCTTGAAAGAGGTTGTTACAGCCAATCCGACTATATATAATTGGTCTTTGATTGCATTTAGCTAGTCATCACCTGGTGCAATTGATCAATTAAGTAAGTTAATTGGTTAATTTTACCAATTAATGGTTAGTTAGATGGAAATCGATTCCAATTAGATTAAGTCAAATTTTGATGCGACTTTCAAATCCGAAATCAAAGCAATGAGGAATTTGGAGAAGGTAAGGACACCAGTAGAGTTCATAAATTGTTGCAAGTGTGTGAGGCTTTACTTGGATGAATATTCCCTTAGTAATGGGCAAGAGAGGTAGAAAGTTATTTGTATGGACAGGTGAGAAGGATGTTTTTAAGAACTAAAGATTTAAGATAGAGCAAAGAGAAGGAAGGAAGGAAAGGAAGAAGGGAGGTGGAATAAAGAAGAGATTAGTACCTACACCAATATGGATTTTATTAGCCAATCAAAGAGATTTTATCATCTGCAATAAAGTTTTATTAAAGGACGTCTTGTTTTTGAATTATTTTGATAATCATACAATAAATGATTTATCAAGTATTTCTGTTCTTGATAAAATGTGAGATACAGTTTTAGTTCAGTTTCTGATTGATATTGATACTTAGGTTGTTGTTAAATATCAAAAGTGGTATTAATATAGATGATTGATGTTTACTTCAGTATGGGATGTTGTGAGCATCAAAGTTCGTATTGATATCTAATTTAATATGACATCAAAATAAATATTAATATCACGAGTTCGGTCGTGAATGAGCTATGAGAATGAAGAACGAAAATAGGAAAGAAAGTGGAATCAAAAGGATGATAAAGAAACTTTATAGGTAAGATATGGGTAACATGAGGGACAGAGGTAAGGTGAAAAATTTAGGAAACATTGGTAAATTGAGATAGGGAATACATCCCAGGAGAACGATCAAGTATCGAGGGCTAAAAGAAGACAGGAAGAGGAAATGGGAGGAAATATGTAAATGAATGTTATACCTACCCAAGAGTTAAGGCGGGACATCAAAGACTAGATGAATACATTTCTCCAGGAAACGTCGTAGTGAAGTCACTTGATAACCAAAGTTTGTCCAATAAGTGGGTTAGTTCCTGCTTAAAGAAATGGTGGTACGTCATCAGATCCAGAAATTGATTTTAAGTGATGATCGATATTATTTGATTTAAGATTTGACAGGAGTATTCAGAATACGATGAATTATGTCAAACCGAAATAGTATATACCACCCCTAGATGAACGGACAGTAAGTAAGGAAGAACTAAAAGATAGGAATTTGGCTATGATAACTCAAGGGATTCAAGCTACTCCGAGAATATGATAAGAGACATAGATGTCAAAGAAGACTTTTTGATAGTATGGCACAAAGGAAGAATAAGCGTTCTATGTGACTAGACATCAAGGAAGAGCATTGTAGTCAGTTCGTATGAGAACTCCCTAAAACCAAAAATGATAATATGGATTAGAATAAGCGGGTGATGCCTCCAGATTAGTATACTTTCTTCTAAGTAGTAAGAGAATTTCGTTATGCAAATCTACTGGATTGTGATTCAAGGAAATTAAGGTATGATGTTACGGTTGTGCGCCAATCGTATCCGGTCGAGATTTTCTCGTTAACTCTTAATTCTAAAGTAATTTCAAGAATGTTAGAAATTGAATACGCCCTGGTTTCAATATATCATTCGCAGATGGACAAGAAGATTAAGGGGACGATTAAAGAGCCTCGAATGAGATTAGGAGCGATTATGAACTAGGTTGATTGAACAGAGAAACATGTGGGAATGAGGTTCAATAACTAGTAACTATTGGAAATGTTCATGAGCATGAATTACTTGAATTAGAAAGAAAAGAGAATTAATAGGAGTTATGCCGGTCCTTTTGACACAGTAAAATAGGCAAGATAAGTGTAAGTGAGTTAGTTTCACCGCCACACGTATAGCTGGTTCATAGGGTGTTTATGTGTGTATATTCAAGAGAAGTAATTAAGCTCCCTTATATATAAAAAGGGGTACTTAAGTTGAGTTATATGAGCAACATATATAATATGATATCAGCAAGAGGTTGTTAAGTAATGAGTGATGCTGCGAGTAAAAGTTTATGAAAGGTAGTAAGGTTGAGAGATCAACCTGAGAAAAATGGAAGTAAGGTACTAGAATATATCATTATCTAATCCTTAGTGTGATTCTGAGGACAAAATCCTTTTAAGGGGGGAGGATGTAATATCTGGGACATATCGTGTAATTATTTTGATTGATAAATAATTATTATGTGATTATATTATGATTTTTGGTGAATTATCTGATGATTGGTGTTGTTATGTGGATGTTTATATGTGGTAAAGTATAAGTAAGTTAATTTTATTATGTCCAGAATAAAATATAGATAATTAAGGTATTTTCTGGTAATTTTTGGAGTGTTATATGATTTTATATTAATTTATGAATATATTAATTATTTTCTGAATAATTACAAAATCATTTTCTAAAGCCGGAAATCATCCAACCTCAACCATTTTTACGTTTTTACAAAGCGAAACTCTTCCAAAAATTCATTCCTAACCTAATCTGGTAATTCCAGACATTTTCCATGTTTTGACTTTTTCGATCCGGATTACGGTTTGACCCGTGCGCGGCCCGACGCAATATTTTCGATACGCTAACCCTTTTCGATAACATTATCTTTGTACAAATCGTTTTATAAAAGCCCGATTTTGATAATTATCCAAAACAGGATAGTGCTCATGCACAACATGATAATGCTTATCCAAAACAGGATAATGTTTATCCGATAGGATCATATTTATAGTTATTGTTGTGTATATGTTGTGTACTTGATGATTTCATAAACAAAACACCTTGGTAGATTTTACTTAGTGAAAATATGTAGCACTCGACGGATAAGGTTTATAGTCCCGACGGATGATGACTTATTATCCATCGAGTGAGTAGCTTCTGTAACAATAAGTCTGTAGCACATATCTGCATACACATTGTTTAGAATCTGTAGTAGTAATTAAGTCATGTTGACTTTAGCTAGATATGCAGAATAAGTTGATTAATTGTATATAGATGATGTCTTGTAATTCTGCATAAATGAAATGAAGTCAAGTGCCTGATTGCTACCCAACGGATAAACAACAATGAATTCGACGGATGATCAACAACCCGACGTATGATCAATAACTCGACGGATGATCATAAACCCGACGGATAAAGAATTCAAATATCTGTTGACAGTGACAACACTGTCACATGCGTCGAGTGTATGCAAATGGAATGTGGTAGCCTATTCAACTGGGTTTTCGAGAACAAAGAAGCATTGCCATTTCCATGCTATTATGAAGATATTCAAAGATGCTGGAACAGAGTAATGAAGTAGCATTGTAATAGACTAGATAGTTTTTATTTTATTATCCTGTCTCATTACTTTGTAATCTTGGTGATATATAAACCAAGAAGTAGCAACTAAGGAACTATCTGAGATACAAGCAGAGAAACATTTGTAAGCTGAACTCTTAGCATTTCTCTGCATTCTTAGTTGTTCAATATTTGTAAGAAGTTGTGAACTTTTTGCACACAGAGTTCTCTCGATATATATTATGATTCCACCAGAAAGTTTTTAAAGACTCCTGTTTTTAATTACTTGTGTTTTGATTCATTTAAGTAACTATTCCACATTCTGCTAATCAATTCATACTTATATATATATTCGAGTTAGAACATTTTTATTCAAGAAAAAGTTTCAAGAATTTCATTCAACCCCCCTTCTGTAATTCTTGTTACATTGTTAAGGGACTAACAATTGGTATTAGAGCAAGCTCTTAACAAACAAAGAGTTTAAAGATCAAAACAATACAGCAAGATGAACAAGAAGGATGTTGGAGTCAAGATTCCTTTTCTGGATAAAGATAATTACCATCATTGGAAGGTAAAGATGCATCTTCATTTGCTTTTTCATGATGAGACCTATGTGGACTGCATAGAAAGAGGCCCTCATGTTCCAATGAGAGCTGCAACTGGAAATAAGCCATCTGTCCCCAAGCCAAGGCATGAATGGTCTGATCCTGACAATGAACAAGTCAGGAAGGATAAAAAGGTCATGAATATCCTGTTTAATGGAGTTGATGGTGATATGTTTGACAATATTATCAACTGTAAAACTGCCAAGGATGTTTGGGATACAATACAGATCATCTGTGATGGCACTGAGCAAGTTAGAGAAAACAAGATCCAGCTACTGATTCAGCAATATGAGCATTTTCATAATGAAGAAAGTGAGTCACTCACTGATATTTTTAGTAGGTTTCAAAAACTGCTAAATGCTCTAAAGTTGCATGGAAGGGTCTATCAGACAAAAGACTCCAATCTGAAATTCCTTAGATCTCTTATAAAGGAATGGAAACCAATGACAGTCTCATTGAGAAACTCACAAGATTATAAGAGTTTACTTTGGAGAGAGTGTATGGCATTCTGAAAACTTATGAGCTTGAAATAGAGCAAGATGAGAGGATGGAGAGAGGATAGAAGAAAGGAGGGTCTATTGCACTAGTTGCTGAGTTAGAGAAGGAGAAGGAGATGAAGATGGAAGTTGTTGAGTCAACTTCAAGGGTCTGTAAAAGCAAGGGCAAGGGGCTTGCAGTAGAAAGTGAAGATTCTTTGAGCCAAGATGACATGGAAGACATTGCTGAACACTTAGCATTTCTTTCGAGAAGATTTACCAAGCTCAAGTTCAAAAAGAACTTTGGGGCAGCCAAGCCAAATAGAAACATGGTGGATAAATCAAAATTCAAATGTTTCAAATATGGCTTGGCAGGGCACTTTGCCAGTGAGTGTAAAAAGTCAGATTCCAGTAAGAAAAAGTGTGAGCTTGTGGATTATAAGCAAAAATACTTTGAGTTGCTCAAACAAAAGGAAAGGGCTTTTATTACACAAGAAAACGACTGGGCAGCAGATTGTCTGGATGAAGATGAATGTAATAACCCCAATTTTTGAGAAATTTTGAAACCCTTATGAATAGTGTTTTTGCTGAACGAGAAAACTTTTCATGCCACACTATGTAGGGGTTCTGTTATGGATATTCTGAGATTTTATTAGTACTCTACATGGTATATAAGTGTATGTAAAGATCGTCAGAATCCAATTCCGAACACTTTGATTTGTCCCGGAAATCCACTAGATACGGAAAGAATTGAGAAAAAGGTAACAGGATAAAAAAGGGTTTAAATTAAAGGATTATAGGAGAGGATCATAAAAGGAATATAATATATTGAGAAAGGTTAAGGGAACCTAAGTAATAAGATCCCGGGTATGATCCCTCAAACGATAAACGAGAACGAAAGATAAGCGAACCGTAAAACAAATAAGTGACCAAGAGACAAGCTTGTACAAGAAGCCAGGGATTGTGACATCATCAAACCACAAGGTGTGGACAAGTGGGAGCATTATGACATGTGCAAGGTGACATAGGCATGACAAAAAAAGGAAGGAATTGTTGGATGATTGTAAACCACACAAAGTTCAAGGTTAGAAGGGTAATTAACCAAAAACAAAACCAAAACAACCTAGCTAGCCAAAACAAATCAAAGCAAACACAAAATTTTTCATTCTTCATGCATTGCTCTCGGCTTTTCATCTTTTTCAAAGGAAGAAAAATCAAAAATCAAGTTCCAAGCATTGTTAAATCACAAGGTAATTATCTAAGTTTCCTTGTACATAGATATGGATATGCTATAAGTTTAAGCTCCTAATTCCTTCCCAATCTCTTCCAATAAATCAAGGAAGAAGATGGTGAATAGTAACCTTCAAGAAATAACTTTAGTTTTCTTGAATTTTTATGAAAGATTAAGGTTATACAAGCAAGGATCAAGGTTCTTTAGGCATTCAAAGTTCTTGTGTTGTGTTAAAAAGCTTCAAGGAAGGTATAATCTCTTAACCAAGCTTTGTTATTGAATGTTAAGAGCATAATATGAGTATTGTAGTTCATGAGAGGCTTGATGGTTGTGTATGTAGAGATTAGTGAGTTTTGGGATGTTGTTGGATTGGTAAATGTTGTTGTTTTGATTAAAAGAACTTAAGTATGATTAAAGTTAAGCTTAGGCATAAGTATGAATGATTAAATTGAATTGGTTGGGGTTGTTATTATGTGATAAGGATGGATGTTGGTTGTATGTTGGATTTGAGGTTGATTTGGGATGGTTTTGAATGGTTTAAAATATTGGAAATCGCGTAAACATAGCCGTCGTAACGTCCGATTTTCTTTAGACTGTTTTTGTGCATAACATTAGGACCCGAGAACCCCCTGCTAAATTATGACAATTGCCATGTATAGATAGCTCATGTTACGAGCTTCATTTTGATATGTAGTTCGTTCGATTCCGATGCACGGTTTAGGAGAAACGACCGTTTCAAGTAACGGCATTTCGCGAACGAAACTTTTCCCCTCGCCTTACTTTGAAACATAGGTTAAAGACCAAAAAGGGTTAATTAATGCATGAAACATTTATGGTAAGTGTGTTAGGCAGTTGGTAAGACACTCGCGAAGGAATCGCCTTAAAACTCGTAAAGGTTAAATTATTAAAAATGGTGGAGCCGAGGGTACCCGGGTGACTTAAGCAAATCAGTAAGCGCAAATCGAGCGTTAGAGTCTGAGTTGGTTAGAGTATAGATTTGCAAGTGACTTTGGTTTAATTCCAAGTTACTTGTTGCTTATAGGTTACCAGACTCGTCCCGAGCCATTCGTAACCCCCAGTCGCTCAGGCAAGTTTTCTACCCGTTATACTGTTGTTGTGATGAATATATGTATATGCATTATCTTGCGATAGATGCATGTTGGTTAATTAGCAAATGTTGCGATATATTGAAGCATGCTGATATAGTATATATATGCATGCCTGTTTCGTATTCTTGCCATATATATCTGTTGGTTCAGTTGATAATACCTATGCTAGAGAATAGCGGTAACTTGCATATACCCTTAGTATAGGGACCCAAAGGTGAAAACATTTTCTAAAACCGGGAGTCGAGGATCCCGAGTAGATTTTATATATATATATATATATATATTTATATATATATATATTTATATATATATATATATATATATATGGTTATAGTTTTCAAAACTATTAATCGAATAAGGTTTATTCGATAACTTTATTTTATTAATGAATATTATCTTGAATATTCATTCGAGGACTTATGACTCCTTCATATTATTTATTGAATATTACTTGGATATTCATTTGAGGATGTATGACTCCTTTATTTTATTTAATGAATATTATTTATAATATTCATTCGAGGTATTATGACTCCGCTTATTACTGAAATATATTCTTTATTTTATTAAAGAATAAGGTGTTAATAATCAAACTTATTTTCGATTATTCAAATAAAGATAATACTTTCATATAAGTGTATCTTTGGTTATTTAATACTCGTTTCAAGTATAAGTTTTAAAACTTCTACTTCAATTATTTTTATAAAGATTATTCTTTATGGGAATATTATTTAAATAATAATATTCAGATATTTTCTAATATATCGGGACTGATTTATTTCATTAAATCAGCTTTACTCCAAATATTCTTAAAAATGTTTTCGAGTCTTCAAAATGATTTTAAAATTTAGAGCGGATCCCAAAACTCGTTTTCCGATTTAAGATCTTCCTTTCGAAGGAGACTTGAATATTCGCTCAAAAATCTTGGGGATCCGGCTCTGTGGTGTATTTTATATTCGCAACATGGTTGCTGTTTTGAGAAAACAATTTGATTACTTGCCCAATGTTCGGGAAGTAAGTCCATCTGATTGAGTCGGCATAAGCGACAGGCCGGGGTACGGTCTATAAAGTGTAAGTGGCTGGGTGGCAGTCCATCAACGCGTGAGTGGCCGGGTAACGGTCTAGCGCGAGGTCCTAATGCGGCCAGGGTGATGACCGGTGAGGAATTCATCCATCTACAGTAGAAAAGGTTACTTATTGGTATCTTTGCCTGATCAGCAAGATATCTGGTTTATGCCAAAATTCTTTTCCTTCCAAATTCATTGGATATTGCAACTCTGTTCATACTTTACATGACAGAGGTTTTCAGGAAATGTATGGGAGATATATATGAATATATTTATATATCGGGACTTAATGAAGTATCTCGTAACTTCATTATTTATAATGATATTCAAAGATTGAATCTATTCAAATCTTGTCTTGTAGTCTCATCTATGTGATGAACCTTTGAAACTGATTATAACTTGAACGGGGGTAGTTCAAGTAGTATTTGGGAAATATATAAGTATTTTGGGGTATCTTGTAACTTCATCTTTTAAACTTATATCTAGTTAATGATTATCTTATGCATGACAAAGATTTTCAGAAAAACGTTGAGACAAGGTTAGATATATGAGATCACCTTGCAACGATATTTTTATACAGTTATACAGTGGAACTCTGTGTATATTATGCATGGAAGAGGACTTCCAAGATTTTGAAAAGTATATATGTATATATACTGAATATTTTGCGACTTCATCGCATTAAGATATCAAACTTGGTTCATTTCTTTTGACCAAGACTTTCATGAGTACTATGAGAAGGCTCATATATTGTAAATCATTATACATATTATTTTGGTGGGCTTGCTGCTCACCCTTGCTTTATTTCTTCATCACACAACAACAGTTAGGAAAGATGGCCAGACTCCAGCAGACCCAGCGCAAGCGCGTGGGAAGCGTCCCGCGTCTTCCCGTTGATGTTGTAGCTGCTATAGCTGCAGAGGTAGATCTATTGTAGATCAGACCATCTACTTTTGAGAATCAATTATGTATAATTATAACTTGTGGCAGATAATGGCAATTAACTGTAAATTTATCAAGTAATCATTTTGGGTTGTAATAACTTTTAAATTATGGATTCAAAGACTTGTACTTATTTAAATTTCATCTCTGAGACTATAACGGGTTGTGGTGTGTGTTAGTGTGGGGTCACAGCATAAGGTTATTATTATTAATTAAGTGAAGTGATATTGTGGAAAGAAAGACCGTGATGACCCGGATCCCCGACCCCGGATCTGGGGGTGTTACAGAAATGGTATCAGAGCTAAACGTTATAAACCTCAGAGATGATGGGACGTTAAGATAATAAGTTCACTAAGATAATAAGAACTCTTGCCAAGTTCATAGTCGGGCTACCTAACGTAGTACTGACAGTTAAAACCCTTATGGGAACCCTTATAAATATCGTGATAGGAGCGTAGTTCGTTATCGTATATGGTAGCGGGACTCCGAACCCTGAGGTTGAGGAGCAACATCGCGATGATATTTTATTACTAATTGGAGATCGGATTGTGGATCCGATAGAGTGTCCTAATGCAGGACCGGATGATGTTGATATTGAGGATTTAGCGGTTGAGGATGTTGTCCTAGAAGGGATAGTTGTTGAGGAGGATCCCATGGAGGATCCTGACAGGATTGGATAAAGGACCACTGATGAATTGATGACCATGGTTTGGTCGACTACCAGAGGTAGGATTGGCCGGTCACTACCGGAGGTTCGTTCAAGTTGTAAAGATAGTAGCCCCTTTAACGCGGCTTACTCGTAAGACTGAGAAGTTCGAATGGACAGAGAAATGCGAGAACAGCTTTCAAGAACTGAAGCAGAGGTTGGTGATGGCCCTTATGCTGGCGTTGCCGGATGGAAAAAGAGATTTTGTGAAGTATAGTGACGCTTCGCACAAGGGCTTAGGGTGCGTGCTTATGAAGCACGGTAAGGTAATCGCGTACATGTCAAGACAATTAAGGTAATATGAAATTCGATATCCCCGCTCATGAGCTTAGGCTCGTGGCAATAGTTTTACCCTAAGGATTGGAGGCACTACTTGTATGGAGAGAAGTGCGAGAATTACCTAAGCCATAAGTGCTCTAGTACATTTTCATGTAGAAAGAGCTCAACGTATGCCAGAGGAGGCAGTTAGAGCTAATCAAGAATAATGATTGGGAGATTTTTTATCATTCGGGGAAAGCCAATATGGTGGCTGATGCCCTTAGTAAAAAGGAGAGACTCAAGATGATAATGTCTTTTGGAGAGTTTATAAGAGATTTTGAGAAAATGGAAATAGAAGTGAAGGTAACCGGAGCCGGTACCGAAAAGCTGTTTGAGATTGCAATACAACCCGAATTATTGGAAAAGATCATATTGTGCCAGAAAAAGTTATGAATGAAGGCAGAGAGCCAACAATTAGATAAAAGATTAATATCGAGAAAGATGATAAGGGAATAATGAGGTATTCCTATAGAATTTGGGTTCCGATAGTTCAAGAGCGTAAGGATGAGAACTTAGATGAGAGCCATAGTTTGAGGAATAAGATTTAGAGCAAACCCTGAACGTGATAGTCAGGGAGGTCGCCATCAAGATAGAAGGAACCCATGACATAATGGAATGGAAAATGAGGATTTTAAATTAAAAGATGACCCTAATTATGGGGAGTAGGATGAAACATTTCATACTAAGGAAACAGAAAGTCGAGTAAGGAAAGGAGACCCGAGACGGTACTCCTATACGGCAATTCATGGACCTGTCTAAAAAGAACTTAGACTATTATCCCCAACCACCACCCTGAGGAGACAGTGCAGTGAGAAATTCTTTCAGGACCTTTAAGTCGCTAAGCTCTCAGAGTTCCATGGAACAAGCTGACCCAGCCGAGGCAAGAGCCTGGCTAAAGGAAATAGAGGAATCATTTGAGATTCTAAATGATTGACGAACCACAAAGGACTGTTTTTGTCACTTACCCTGCTAAGAGAGAGGCCACCCGCTGGTGAAAGACCAAGAAAGGCACGGAGCCAGAGGTTATGATAAACTGATTAAAGTTCAGCCAATTGTTTTCGGGAAAGTAATTCCCAAGGTTATGGAGAGAGTGTAAAAGCTTTAGAGCCAGAACAAAGGCAGACGAGTATGATGAATTGTGAATCTAAGTTGTAAAAGTTATCAAGATTCGTTCTGAGGACACGAATCCAGAATGACGGGATGTTTGAAATCAATGCTTAAGTTGTGTTGGTTCATGAAATAATGATAAGAGAAAGGAAAATAAAAAGAAACTGAAGTGGAAAGGAATATAAAGGCAATAGAGTTTGAGGAATGATAAGTGTTATTACTAGAGAACTAACAATGAGATTTACAGAAGGGGGGTTGAATGTAAATCTCAAAACTTTTTCAAGTTTTGAGCAGTTTATAAAGACTGTGTGTTCAAGATGAACAAGTGTGTGAATTGCTTTAAGCTGATACAGACAGATATATATTCAAACACAAATGTAAAGAACACAATAAACCTTTAAAAACTTTTCTGGTGGATTTGTTGTTCCACCAGAGATGGTATTTCAGAAATTCTGTGATCTAAGAATTTGATCACAGCTGCATCCTAGTACAAACTAGATAATTTTTCTCTCAAGATTTTTCTAAACAGCTCTGGAAAAATTCTTATCTAATTACTAGCTACTTCTTGGTTTATATTACCAAGTTTACAAGTGAAGACAAGGATATAATAAAATAATAAAGTAAGATCTCCACTTGTTTCTTCTCCAGTTCACTCCAGTACTTTGTTGACTTAATGTCTCTTTATACTAGAGTAGAACGGCTGCTTTTTCTGATGTTCCTGAAATTAGGCTGCCACATTTCAGTTATCTCTGTTCACCCACGTGCCTCTGTTTGTAGGTACAACTACCACTTATCAACGGTTAATCAACAGAACATCCGTTGAAGCTTTCATCCGTTGATGCACTCATCCGTTGAAGGATGTTATCCGTTGAAGCTTTAGAGACATCCGTTGAAGCTTAGCTTCTCATCCGTTGAAGGTCTTTAAGTCATCCGTTGATACCACTTCATTTATACAAAATTACAAGGCATGAAATATTTACAATTGGCCTTCCTATCTGCATATCTTCTAGTAGTCAACATGACTCATAGTTTCTCTCAACTTCTAAGAATTACATCTTAAATACAGAGACTGAAATATGCTACAACACTAGACTTATTTCTAAGTAAAGCTACACCATCAACGGATAGCCAAAGTGGTCTTATCCGTTGAGGCTACAGACACTGAATTTCTACTTAAGTGTTTTGTTAAACATATCATCAAACTAATGCACATATATTCCTAACAATCTCCCCCTATTTATGTCTATAAGAATTGTAGGCATAAATTCAGGGTTAACTTGATGATAACAAAACACTTAACAGATATATGAATTGAAACTAAGTAGAAATTTGAAAATGCTGCAAAAATGTATGTACTAGGAGGAAATTGAAGATTTACAGTATTTCCAAGGATGCTCCTTTAGCCTGAGCAAATCATCTTTTTCTTCTTTGTTCCCTGGTTTTCTTTCCTAGCCCTTTGTCATTTTCCTCAATTTGGAGTTGGAGTTGTCTGAAGAATTCAGCTTCATCTTCAACACTGATATCCAACTTAGATTGCATTTCCTTGAGAGTTTCATTGCTGGCAATCTTGAGTTGGTCTTCAAGTCTGAAAAATCTTCTGACTCCTTTATCATCTCTAAATTCCATCAACCAATGAGGTGATTTGTGAATTGTAATTCCCCTTTCTTAAATGAGTAAAGTCCTGGGTAAAGCATTGGGCTCCCTCCAAGTTTTCCTTATATTGGCAATCTTGTTGAGAATTTCAGTCTTGGCAGTTCTGGTAAAGCCAGAATCCTTTTGTATAGCTGAAAAGACTCTAATCAAGGTAGAGTAGCCTTCATTCAGAATCCTGTGGAGAGGCCATGTTCTTTCCCCAGCTCCTTTGTATCTGAACACTAATCTCTCTGGTAGCTGTCTGTAAGCAGCTATTCCTCTTACATCCTCCAGCTCATCCAGATAGAGTTCAATGTCTGAAATTTCTTTTATGTCACAGATGTGAACATAATCATCTTTAGAAATGGATGGCTTAGGCTTAGGCTTTTGTTTTTGAGTGAATTTCTTAGAGGTTATGGGAGGTGTAGATTTGGGTTTTCTTTTCTGTTTCTTTGGTAGTGGAAGAGTGGTTAGAAAGGTAGGCAATTTGATGGTGTCCCAATCAATAGGTTCCTCTTTTGGAATGATTGGTTCACCATGGATGTTTATAGTGGGATTAGCAACAAGAGGTTCAGGTATGGAAGGTAGTGGTTTAGATATAGATTTGGTTACTTCAGTATTATCTTCACTCCTTCTATGTGCCTTGGCCTTTCTTCTGTTTCCCTTCTGCCATTCCTCTCTTTCTTCCATACTCTCACCAAATATACTCCCAAAAACCTCATTTAGGTTTGCAATCTTGTCTTCACCCCTGACTTCAATTCCTTTCTCTTCTTCAACTTGACTTGACTTTAGCTGTTGTTCAAGCTTTGCTTGTGCTCTTTTGTCAGCCTTTAGTTGCTTGACTTCTTCCTTCTTGGCTATTGAGAATTTGGGATGTCCTTGCATCACACATATGCTCTTTCCCTCTCTAGAGATAATAGCCCTATTTCTCCTTACAGCCTCATCCATGGTCTCATTGAGATAAGCAATACTCCTACCTAAAAGCTTGTTCTCATCAGCTTTTGGAGGAGGAAAGTCCACTTCTTTTAAAGGATTCTTTGTAGAGTCCTTATTGGATCTTTTATTGGGCTTGAGAATTATAGCTTGTAGTTCTTTGGAAGAAGCTTCTCCATCCTTATGTCTCCCTACTGGCTTGAGCTCCATGTTGATTGGTTCAATCTTTGTGCTATATTTCACAGATGTTGATTTATCTTGTGTAGAGCCAAACAACAGTTGCAACCTTTCATCAATTCTCCTCCTTTGCTCTTTCACTTGAATTTCAGCTGCTGCTAGCTGAATCAAATCAATTCCATCAGGCTTTCCTTTAATTTGAATGATTGGAGAAGTAGTGATGGCAGGAACTAGCACTTTAGATATTTTGATTTTTGTAGATGGCTCTCCTTCCCCTTCCCTTTTACTCTCCCCCTTTTTGTTATCATCAAGGAGAGGGGTCAAGCCTTGTGCTTTTGCCAGCTGCATTAGGAGACTGGTTTGAGATTGTTGGTTGTGAAGAATGGTGGCCACAGAATCTTCAATAACTTGAACTCTGTCTTCCAACTTGGCCAGCCTTTTCTCAGTAACTGATTCCTTTTTCAATCTCAAAACCAAGTCCTGCAATGTACCATAGGGCATGACTGAATCCAATTTTTCAGAACTGTAGGATTTCAAGTCAGCAATATCCTTCCTGAGATCATCCATACTCAGATTCTGCTTTACTTGCTGCAACTTCATGAGATGCAGTGAGTCCAGGTGAGCTTGAAGGATAGCCTTGATACTTGCATGTGAAGTGTTCTGAATGGCCTGTTAAATAGTGTTGATTTGTTTGACTAAGGAGACATTGAATTCCCCTGATCTATACTCCTTTGTCAAAGCCCATTCAGGTAGATTTGGAATTGAACTAGGGCCTTCATCTCCCCCTAAGTTCATGCTTCCATCAAAAGAAACAGAGTCATCATCATCAGAATTTACTCCAAATTCCTCATATGGCTCACCAGCTGTAGAAGGCATCTTGTTAATAGCAGCTTTATCCCTTTGAAGAGATTCTGTTGTGTGTACTAGATGTAGTGTCTTTTCTGCCTCCTCATTGCCCTGAGCAGCCAACATTTGATAGGCTGACACAGGATGAGTAAAAGTGTCAGCATCCAAGGAAATGTTATCAATTACAGCTTTGTAATGTTGCTGAAATTGTCTTTCCTTTTCAGCATCATCCACAATCATTGACTCACTAGCAATGGCTGGTTCCACCCTTATATCTACTGTACCTGTCTTTCTCTCTTTTTCTCTATTTTCTTGCATCAGGGGCTCCCCCTGGCTCACACAACTCACTCCCTCACCTTCACCTACTAAGGTGGTACTCCTCTCACTTACTTTTGCCATGCTGGAAGAAATAGCATGCATTTTTGAGCTCTCAATCTCTCCTTGCCTGGGAGCAACCCAGCCTCTCACTCAAATTTTCACTCCCTTCCCTCAATCCTAAGAGTGATTGCACAGTATTCATGTCTTCTACACTTGGAATTGATTCAGTTATGTGTGGAGAGACTATCAATGGATGTGGAATATCCGTTGAAGGTGAAACTGATGTTATCAACGGATAACTGCTGTTAAGCTTATCCGTTGAAGAGCAACCACTTGTCAACGGATGAGTGATATCCGTTGAAGAAGGAAAAGAAGTTGAAATTGAAAGTGATATAACTGTTGAATCTGTGTAGATTGATTTGAGATGTGGTGACACAGATCCTTCAATTATATCTGAAAGAATTTGCGGGTGATCCAACAAATCATCTAAGAGATGATGATCACCTGTATTTGAGTGGGGCTCCTCCCTGAGTTGTAAAGAGGGAGAATCAGGAATTGATGGGAATAACATATCCACATCCAGAGATGGTGATGAAGTGTTTGGTGATTGATGTGTGATTATTGTGAGAGAATGGGGCTGTGACTCCACATTTATTGGAGCCACATTAAACTGAGTTTGAGAAGGCATAGATACAGATGGATGTATCTGTGCAGTGTGTGCACCCTGTATAGAAGATTGGGTTCTAGCCTTCTTTCTTCTAATAAAAGCTTTTGTTGGTGAGTGTTTGGCTTCAGTGTCCCTCCCTCGTTTGTTCTGTGTTCCTGGTTGGGAACTATTTTCAATAGTAACATCCTTTTGGGAGGATGCAACTAGGGATGTGCTAGATACCTTTTCAACCACCACAGCTTTTTGAGAAACTGTGGCTTGGCTAGCTTGGGAAGCACTTAACTCTCCTTCCTTATCCTGGGGGTTTCTTTGATGTTCACCCCTCCCCTCACCACTCACACCCTGTTCACTCCCCTCAGGGTTAATGGTTGGTGTTACAACTGTTGTCTTTTGAGAAACAACAGAGGTGGTTTTCTTTGTCTTTGATTTTGAAAGTTTAGTTTTGGTGACCTTGGTAGAAATCTGTTGGGGCATTGTCACAGATTTCATGGCCACACTAGAAGATAAAGAAATAGAGGGGTTGGAAGAAGTAAGAGTTGTAGAAGCAATTACCTCACCTACCTGAGGTGCATTCATGATTGGTAAATATACCAATGGCACACTGCTGTTGAGATCCATTCTCAATAAATCTGCAAGAACTCTTTTCTCTTGTGCCCAGCACTTGAGTTTATTATTCTCATTGATTATGACCAAACCTTCAGCAACATGGTTAGCCAATAACATAAAGAATCTAGCATAATAGATGTTATTAGGTCTATTAGCTTTGTTACCTAATCTAGTACCCAATTCTAGCATCACATAGTTGCTAAGGTTAAAATACCTATCAGAAACAAGCATATAGAGCATATTAACAAGAGATGAAGTTATGGCATCAAAATTACTAATTTTCCCAGAGAAAACCTTTATAAAGGCATCCCCAAGAAAACTCCATTCTTTCCTAAGGCCTTTTCTTCTAATACTCCCTAAACTAGCAGAGTTAAGAGAATAACCTATGGAATCTAACATGCTGGATACATCATTATCAGTGTGTGGTGTCATGGCATTGTTCTCAGGTAATTTAAAACATGCTTGTAAATCATCACAGTTAATACAGTGATTTTTACCTTTGAGAGTGAAGAAGATAGTCATATCTATGGAGTTGAACTCAGCAGTTGTCCAAATCTCCTCAACTACTTCACAGTAAATCGTTGGGGCTTCCAGCATTGCATAGCTAAGTTTACAGTTTTTGATGAAGTCCATCATTTTGTGATAGTCTGAATGGGCTTCATTCTTTTCTACCAAAGCTATGAAATTGTTCTTCTCATAGATGAACCCAGATTGAGACATAATTTTCACGACTGGTGCCATTGTTGTGAGTAGAAATTGCAGAGAATAACTTGAAGGTTTTGCAGAGAGAAAATGGTAAATGCTTGAAATTTTAAGAAAGCGTAAAGTAAAAATGAAAAATCAGAAGGGCTTATATGCTTTCAAAAAAAAATTAGTAAAAGATTAATCAATAAGTATATGTTAGTGAATTTCAGCCGTTTAAGAATAAACTGTAAGTATTCTAACAACTACCTTTAAAACCAATACATGCAGATGTATGTATGAGTATCAACGGTTAAGAAATTAGAATCAACGGCTGTGAAACACCTGAATCGACTGATGTGACATTTCAACGGATAAGGCAAATTGTCATCCGTTGAAAGGTACTTCAGTTTTATCCGTTGACGGATAAAAATTCCAGAAATGTATTTGTCTTTCAACGGATAATGAATATCCGTTGATAGAGCAATTTTGACTTTCAACGGATAGGAAACATCCGTTGATGGAATAAACCTTGTTAAAAGTCAAATTTGTTCTAGCAACTAATATATTTCAGGCTTCAATTCAAATTGCAATAAGGACATGAATTTTAAGAGTAATTAAGCATACCTAGCTCACTTACTAATCTTGTGAATGTTGATTCATCAAGTGGCTTGGTAAATATGTCTGCAATTTGTTGTTCACTTGGAACAAAATGTAGTTCCACTGTACCATTCATGACATGCTCCCTAATGAAGTGGTACTTGATATCAATGTGCTTGGTTCTTGAGTGCTGTACAGGATTCTCTGTTATGGCTATGGCACTTGTGTTGTCACAAAAGATAGGAATTCTATCAACATGAAGTCCATAGTCAAGGAGTTGATTTCTCATCCATAACACTTGAGAGCAGCAACTTCCAGCAGCAATGTATTCAGCCTCAGCTGTAGAAGTAGAGACTGAATTTTGCTTTTTGCTAAACCATGATACAAGCTTGTTTCCCAGGAATTGGCAGGAGCCTGTTGTACTTTTCCTATCTATTTTGCAACCTGCATAGTCTGCATCTGAATAACCAATTAGATCAAAGCCAGATTCTCTAGGATACCAAATACCTAAATTTGGTGTACCCTTGAGATATCTGAAAATCCTTTTGATAGCTATTAAGTGAGACTCCCTAGGATCAGCTTGAAATCTAGCACACAGACATGTAGCAAACATTATATCTGGTCTGCTAGCAGTTAAATATAAAAGTGAACCAACCATGCCTCTATAACTTGTAATGTCCACAGACCTTTCAGTCTTATTTAATTCAAGTTTGGTGGCAGTGGCCATGGGAGTTTTTGCAGATGAACATTCCATTAAGTCAAACTTCTTTAAAAGATCATGAATATATTTAGTTTGACTAATGAAAATTCCATTACTAACTTGTTTAATTTGTAAACCAAGAAAATAGGTTAGTTCTCCCATAAGGCTCATTTCATAATTACTTTGCATTAGCTTAGCAAACTTTTTACAAAGTTTATCATCTTTAGAACCAAATATTATGTCGTCTACATAAATTTGAACAAGTATACTAGAGCCATTAACATTCCTAAAGAAGAGAGTTTTATCAACAGTACCTCTAGTGAAGTGATTCTCCAAAAGAAATTTTGATAAGGTTTCATACCAGGCTCTAGGTGCTTGCTTCAGTCCATAGAGTGCTTTCAACAGATAATACACATAGTCTGGAAAATTTGGATCTTCAAATCCTGGAGGTTGACTTACATAGACTTCTTCCTCTAATTTCCCATTTAGAAATGCACTCTTGACATCCATTTGATAGACTTTGAAATTGGCATGAGCTGCATAGGCTAGAAAAATTCTGATGGCTTCAAGTCTTGCAACAGGAGCATATGTCTCATCAAAATCTATTCCCTCTTGCTGAGAATAGCCTTTAGCAACCAATCTGGCTTTATTCCTTATGATAATGCCATTTTCATCCATCTTGTTTCTGAATACCCATTTTGTGTCAATAGGACTCTTGTTCTTTGGTTTGGGTACCAGCTTCTAAACTTGGTTTCTCTCAAATTGGTTTAGCTCTTCCTGCATAGCTAATATCCAATCTGGATCCAATAAGGCTTCTTCCACTTTCTTAGGTTCCTCCTGAGATAGAAAACTACTATACAGACATTCATCTTGAGTAGCTCTTCTTGTTTGCACTTTAGATGATGCATCACCAATGATCAGTTCAAAGGGATGATTCTTGGTCCATTTCCTTTGAAGTGGAAGATGTGCTCTAGATGAGGTGGCCTCAGTATTGTCATGATGTGAGACAGAGTGTTGACTAGTTGAAACTCCCCCTGAGTTGTTGGTCCTTTGCAGGGAACTTGGAGTTCTATCAACTGATGATGTAAATCGATTATCCGTTGATAAACTATGATCAACGGATGCTTCATCTAGTACTTCAACGGATGATACACCATGTCTTTCAACGGATACTGCATTGCCTCTATCAACGGATGCAGAATTCTGACTTTCAACGGATGCAGTATTTTGTGCATTATCCAAGGGCATGTTTTGAATCCCTTTTGAAGTGTTATCTCCATCAGTCTCCTCTTCACTATCATCACAATATATCTCAATGTTGTCAAATTTGAGTCTCTCATATTGTCCCTCATCTGTTAGTCCATCAATCTTTTTATCATCAAACACAACATGCACAGATTCCGTAACAATGTTGGTTCTTAGATTGTAGACCCTATAAGATTTTCCAGCTGAATAACCAACAAATATCCCTTCATCAGCCTTTGCATCAAACTTCCCTTTATGGTCAGATTGATTCCTTAGTATAAAGCATTTACATCCAAAGACATGAAGAAAGTTTAGAGTTGGTTTTCTTCTCTTGAACAACTGATAAGGAGTCATGCCTTTAGCTTGATTGATCAAAGAGATATTTTGAGTGAAACAGGCACAATTAACAGCTTCAGCCCAGAAATATGTTGGTAACTTTGATTCTTCAAGCATTGTTCTGGCAGCCTCAATTAAAGATTTGTTCTTTCTTTCAACTACCCCATTTTGCTGAGGTGTTCTTGGAGCTGAGAACTCATGCATGATTCCATTTTCTTCACAGAACAGCCTCATTGATAAATTCTTGAACTCAGTTCCATTGTCACTCCTGATATTCCTAACCTTCAGGTCAGGATGATTATTGACTTGCCTGATGTGATTGATAATGATTTCACTTGCTTCATTCTTTGATCCAAGAAAATAGACCCATGAAAACTTTGAGAAATCATCTACAATCACTAAGAAATATCTTTTTCTTGCAATTGACAATACATTGACTGGTCCAAACAAATCCATATGTAGCAGCTGTAATGGTTCATCAATTGTTGTTTCAAGCTTCTTTTTGAATGATGCTTTCCTTTGTTTGCCTTTCTGACAAGCATCACACAAACCATCCCTTGAGAATTCAACAAGAGGAATTCCTCTTACTAGGTCCTTTTTGACTAGATCATTCATTGTCTTGAAATTCAAATGGGATAGCTTCTTGTACCATAGCCAACTCTCAACTGAACTTGCTTTGCTGAAGAGACAAGTAATAGATTCTGCATTTGCAGAGTTGAAGTCAGCTAAGTACACATTTCCTTTTCTAACTCCAGTTAGAACCACTTTGTTGTCTTTCTTACTAGTGACAACACAGGCTTCAGAATTGAAGGAAACTGTATTCCCTTTATCACATAGTTGACTGATGCTCAGTAAGTTATGTTTGAGACCATCAACTAATGCAACTTCATCAATGATGACATTCCTTGTTGAAATCAAGCCATATCCCATAGTAAACCCTTTGCTGTCATCTCCAAAGGTTATGCTAGGGCCAGCTCTTTCCTTAAACTCTGTGAGCAGGGAGAAATCTCCTGTCATGTGTCTTGAACAGCCACTGTCCAAGTACCATAGATTTCTTCTATTTCCCTGCACACCATAAAATCAATCAATTTGATTTTGGTACCCAAGTTTCCTTGGGTCCATTCTTGTTAGCCTTTCTCCTAGACTTCATTCCTCCTGCATCTCTAGACTTAGGTAACTTTGAGTCAACCTTGGTCTTAGATGTAGTTGGTTGAGGTGTAGGGTTAGTCACAGAATTATTTAGCACATTTGGAATATGATAAGGCATGGATTGTGCATACATGTTATTCCACATAGGCATATTGTATGGCATTTGAGGCATACTAAATGCAGCAAGATAAGGATTGTTAAAATATGGCATGTTTGCAAAATGTGCATAAGGATTCTGTTGAGACATAGTAGGCATAGCATGTAGAGATGATGCAGACATGTTAGGCATGGAAGAGGGTACAGTTATGGGGGTTTTCTTAATAGATTTGCAATTAGCAGATAGATGATTAACACTACTACAATGCACACAGCTTTTTCTAGGAGCATACCTATCAGGTGTGTAATTGTTATGTTTGTTAATACCTACCTTCCCATTTCTGTTAGATTTTCTTTTAGTTTCCTTTTTATCCTCAACCATCTTGAGCCTATTATTTAACTGTTCTAAGGTCATGTGCCCTATATTCACCTTACTGACATCTTTGGATGTGCTTGCTTCTTCTTTAACAAAGTTCTTGGAAGTTGAACCAAACTTTTTGTTGAGTTTCTTTAGATTTTCACTAATAGAAACATCTGCCTGTTTTAATTGAGGAACCTTCAACGGATGCTCATTTTCTTCCTTCAACGGATAACCTTCATCATCCGTTGATTCCACATCCGTTGACAGCCCATCAATTAATTCCAGTTTCTTTTTGTTTTTATCCCAGGCAGTTTCACAGAATGATTCAATTCCTTGGACCTTGGCAATTTGAGCACTAACATCCCTAGATGTTTTCCGGGCTTTAATCACCTCTTGCTCTCTCTTTAATTGATTAGAAAGTATTTCTACTTTCTTAATAGATTCAGCTAGTTCATTCTCAACAGATATACAATGCAGCTTGGTTTTCTCTAGGTCAATCAACTTATCTTCTAACATAGCATTTCTATTACTTAAAAACAGATTGTTCTCTTTAATCCTACTATTTTCTTTAGCAAGAGATTTAAGAGACACACGCAAATGATACAATTCAGTAGACATGTCATTAAAAGCATCATTGCACTCTTCTTTAGTAAGTTGTATTACATCAGTAGTGATTACCTGAGTTATTACCTGATTGCTTGATGAACTAACTTCATTTTCCTCAGAATCAGCCATGAGAGCTAAGTTGACATACTCCACATCTTCATTCTCTTCCTCTCCATCAGCTGCCCAATCTTTTTCTTGAGTAATGAAAGCCCTTTCCTTTTGCTTGAGCAGATCAAAATATTTCTTCTTGTAATCTACTTGGTCAAATTTCTTCTTTTCAAAAGTTGGCTTTCTGCACTCACTTGCAAAGTGTCCACTTATACCACAATTGAAACACTTGAACTTTGATTTGTCCACCATGTTCTTATGAGGTTTAGTGGCTCTAGTGTTTTTCTTAAACTTCATCTTTGCAAATCTCCTGGACAGAAATGCAAGATGCTCATCAACACTATCAGAGTCATCTTGACTGGAGTTGTCTTCATTCTCAGCAACTTGCTCTTTTCCTTTGCTTGATTCCTGATATCTTGTACCATCTTTGGAGTTTGATGTAGATCTCACAGTTTCTTGTCTGCATTCCCTCTCATTTTCAGCTACCAATGCAACTGAACTTCCTTTCTTTCTCCCCTTCTCCAATACCTCATCCTGTTCCAACTCTAGTTCATAAGTCTTCAAGATTCCATATAATCTTTCAAGAGTGAAGTCCTTATAATCCTGGGAGTTTCTTAAGGAGACAGTCATGGGTTTCCATTCCTTTGGCAAGGATCTTAAGAATTTAAGATTTGAATCCTTCACCTGGTACACTCTACCATACAGCTTCAATCCATTCAACAGCTTTTGCAATCTGTTAAATGTGTCATTTAAAGATTCATTTTCTTCAAAATGAAAATACTCATACTGTTGAATGAGAAGCTGCATCTTGTTCTCTTTTACTTGTTCTGTACCTTCACACAGCAGCTGAACTGTGTCCCAAACCTCTTTGGCAGTTGAGCAATTTATCACATTATCAAACATATCCTTGTCAAGACCATTAAACAAAATGTTCATAGCCTTCTTATCCTTGTGGACTTCTTCTGTGTCTTCCATTGTCCATTCTGCTCTAGGTTTTGGAATGGATTGACCAACAACAATTGTGGCCGTAGCAACTGTGGCTACTTTGTGGGGAATGTGAGGACCATTCTCAATACAGTTTACATAACCTTCATCTTGGGAGAGTAGATGAAGGTGCATTTTCACCTTCCAGTGGTGATAACTGTCTCTGTCAAGAACTGGGATTTTTACTCCAATATCCTTCTTACTCATCTTTGTTAGATTCCAAGATCTTTAAACTCTTTGTTTGTCAAGAGCTTGCTCTGATACCAATTGTTATTACTAGAGAACTAACAATGGGATTTACAGAAGGGGGGTTGAATGTAAATCTCAAAACTTTTTCAAGTTTTGAGCAGTTTATAAAGACTGTGTGTTCAAGATGAACAAGTGTGTGAATTGCTTTAAGCTGATACAGACAGATATATATTCAAACACAAATGTAAAGAACACAATAAACCTTTAAAAACTTTTCTGGTGGATTTGTTGTTCCACCAGAGATGGTATTTCAGAAATTCTGTGATCTAAGAATTTGATCACAGCTGCATCCTAGTACAAACTAGATAATTTTTCTCTCAAGATTTTTCTAAACAGCTCTGGAAAAATTCTTATCTAATTACTAGCTTCTTGGTTTATATTACCAAGTTTACAAGTGAAGACAAGGATATAATAAAATAATAAAGTAAGATCTCCACTTGTTTCTTCTCCAGTTCACTCCAGTACTTTGTTGACTTAATGTCTCTTTATACTAGAGTAGAACGGCTGCTTTTTCTGATGTTCCTGAAATTAGGCTGCCACATTTCAGTTATCTCTATTCACCCACGTGCCTCTGTTTGTAGGTACAACTACCACTTATCAACGGTTAATCAACAGAACATCCGTTGAAGCTTTCATCCGTTGATGCACTCATCCGTTGAAGGATGTTATCCGTTGAAGCTTTAGAGACATCCGTTGAAGCTTAGCTTCTCATCCGTTGAAGGTCTTTAAGTCATCCGTTGATACCACTTCATTTATACAAAATTACAAGGCATGAAATATTTACAATTGGCCTTCCTATCTGCATATCTTCTAGTAGTCAACATGACTCATAGTTTCTCTCAACTTCTAAGAATTACATCTTAAATACAGAGACTGAAATATGCTACAACACTAGACTTATTTCTAAGTAAAGCTACACCATCAACGGATAGCCAAAGTGGTCTTATCCGTTGAGGCTACAGACACTGAATTTCTACTTAAGTGTTTTGTTAAACATATCATCAAACTAATGCACATATATTCCTAACAATAAGGGAGTTGGGTATGAGGAAACCCTAAAGACTCATAGCAATAGAAATAGAAAAGTATGTAATCGTCAGGATGATGATGATCCACCATGAGTTAAAATTGATGGTTGAAGGCATAAGAGATACATATATTGTACCCCCTTTAAGTTGGGAGGATTCGAGGAAACCTTGAGATAGTTCGAAGGATAAATATCGAGACACGGATAGACTGAGGAGACAAGAAAGTAAGAAATCAGGAAAAATTGGATGAAGGAAGTGACCTTCAATAATGTGAAATGTAAGACCGGTGGCTCGATACCCAGAAAGGGAGACGCCAGGTATGAGAGATATCCCAACATTGAGATGACTGTTGAGATAAATGACAAAAGTAAATAAGGAATTATTAAGAAGAGGTTCACGTTGAACATGACCAATATCTTCCAGAACATCCATGTTATCATTACCAAATCAGGAAAGAAAAGCGGATGACCATTGTTATCTTTTGGAGGCCATATTGATTGACCTCATATTGTATACAGATGTTATTGTGAAAATTAGGCATATACTATCGAGGTGGGAATGATTGAATAAGACACCCTTATCAGGGATATATGACTTGATTTATCCATGGAAGGATGCAGGTACCTTTTAATGGTGGAATTAAGGATAGAACATCGGTAACTTAAAATGAATCCTAGGGGAATGCATAAAGGTTGGCATTTCACCCTTAATAGGGACAGTATGAGTTTTGACAGGATGAATTGGAAAGGGTTAAGGTAACAACAGCCTTTAAGGATCAGTGGAGAAATTTTTCAGAAGTATATAGACAATGGTTCTAGTAATAGTGAATGGTATTTTGATATGCCCTGTATCTAGGGAATACAGGAGGAACGATTGAAGGATAACCTTAGAGGTTTTACAAGGAGAAAGGTAATATTCAAAATTCTCAAGAATAAAAATGTTGATAAAAGAAATATGACGTAATTATAATGGTGCCAAGTGGGGCATGTGTTAAACCACGAGAAAGTATGGATCGAACCAGTAAAGGTCGAAATTGTTCAGGGCAATTAGGACCTAAGACAAAAGATGTTCTAAGTACGATCGAGAGTCAGTCGCGACAGTGATTAACCTCTAAAGACTGAGGCAATAACTTATGGAAAAATGGTGATTTTTTTTCTCATCATATTTTAATGAAAACATCTTCACATAAGCTGTGATGGAAATGAGATAGAAAATTTAGTTGAAGGTGGTTAAAAGACATTGATTATAAGGTGTTACAGAAATGGTATCAGGAAAGAGGTGGCCGACACTTTAAAGATAAGTGGATAATTATAGGCGCGTGTGCCAAAAGAATACAATGATGATGGTTAAAAATGTGAAGGTTGAATTATGGTTTGGAAGATTGACATTCCTTCTGATGACTGTGCAATACCCAACCGTAATAGTAGTTGGTAAAGGTTTAATTCGTGTAATCGCCATGAACGGGCTATCTATCTTAGAAGGTCCTATCTTGAGATAAGCCAGGACCATGTTTCAAAAAGGACTAGATGAACCCTTGAGTTAATTCTTCTATTTAGGGCGTATGATTAAGAATGGTATTAACCTGCTATCGTTGCTTTGATTGAAACTCTTCTGCACTTTTATCTGCTTCATGTCATGTATGTATGTCAGGATCAGGAGTGTTTTCATGAATCAGGAATGGTGATTATGTTACCTCCTTAGAAGGATTTGATACGAGATGTATGGACTCTGTATGGTTAGCTATTAAGACTTCAGGGAAAATGAATGACTACAGTGGGTCAGTGGTGGACCATAGTAAGGCAGCAATGATTCTGCGAGTAGTGAGCTGATTACAACCATGAGAGTTGTATTGGAATGGGTGTTGAGATTGAGTACCACTAATCGGGTCATGGTAGTGTATAAGTTATCATTGATAGACTAATTAAGTAGAGTATCTACCTGGTGAATAATTATTCTTTCTTATCAATAGAGAGTCGTATTATTATACGAGGAAGGTTGTGGTGCAAGCATAGAATTCTAGTAACGATGATGTATAGAATGAGATCCCAGATTCGATTTTCGATGACGAGGGAGTTTCAAAGGTGATTATGTATAAGCTCGAGGAAGAGTGTGGGTCCATAGAATGATGGACGGGACAGCGAAAATATTTAGGCATGGAAAATACGAGGCTATAATGCTTAATGTTGATTTATATACGTATATGATTTGTTCTCCTATGACAAACCTCTATAGTTCAGAGGTAGGTTCCAAGCCAGATATTTTGTGGCAGTATATTTTTTTTTTCATATATACAATTCTCTTCAATCCGTTCTTTTCTCTTCTTTTCATTTCATGTAAGCTGAGAAGAACAACCCTTCCAGAAAGGGGAGGTATTGCCGAGTGACTATCTATCTGTGTGATAGAAGCCTAGTAGGATACCAGCTATTGTTTAATTGCTTGTCAAGTACTAAAGGCTGGCCATCTTCTGTACTAACTAAGCGATATAACAAGTGTTCATGATCATAGTGATCTCTCAACAAATTCCTTTACTTCTATATGAAGGATTAAGCTTCCAAAGATAGAAGCAGCTAAAAAAGGAGTAGTAAAGTTATGGTGGTATTTAGAATGGAAACACGTTCATGATACTAAGGTTGACGTGGTTATTAAAAGGTTATAGAACGCTAATGAGCAAAAGTATAACCAGTATAATATTATGTACGGAAGATAGCAACGACTACGAACTGGAAAAGGATGGGTAGTGAGAAGCAAAAGATATAATGCTAGAAGCTATGATGAGAGCCGGTGCAATAGACTTGAAAGAATTTGGAATGATCACTTAACGCAGATTAAGTTATCTCACGATAATCGATCGTATGTTAGTATCGAGGTATCGCCTTATGAGATCCTTGAGGGAAGACAATGTCGATCTCCCTTATGTTAGGATTAAGTTGTAGAGCGCAAGAAGCTCGGACCCGCAGTTGTCCAAAGGACCAGGGATATAATAGATCTAATCAGAGGACGGCAGGTAGTAGCCCAAGATGGACATGATAAATATGTTGATTTGACACGAAAGGACAAAGAATAGGAAGTAGGGGACCTAGTGTTGTTATAGGTATTCCCTTGGAAAGGAAGGATGAGGTTCGGAAAGAAATGAAAGCTAAGTCCATGAATTGTTGGACCCTTGGATATATTAAGACATATTGGGAAGTTATCATATGAGCTAGCCCTAACCCCGAACATGTAACAAGTTCGTAACGTGTTTCACGTATCAATGTTAAGGAAGTGTAATTCAGATGCCAGATAAATAGGGTCATATGAGCGCATAGACATGCAACCCGACGTAACCTATATGGAGCAACCAGGAAGGGTTATAGAGTGAAAATGAACAAGTGCTTAGGGGAAGGATTATCAAACTAGGCAGAGTTTCGTAGCAGGACCACAATGTGGGAAAATTGACTTGAGAGTTAGAAAGTGCAATATTAAGAAGGTATCCCTATTCATTTCTATCTGATTCCGGGACGGAATCCTTTTAAGGAGGGGAGACTGTAATAACCCCAATTTTTGAGAAATTTTGAAACCCTTATGAATAGTGTTTTTGCTGAACGAGAAAACTTTTCATGCCACACTATGTAGGGGTTCTGTTATGGATATTCTGAGATTTTATTAGTACTCTATATGGTATATAAGTGTATGTAAAGATCGTCAGAATCCAATTCCGAACACTTTGATTTGTCCCGGAAATCCACTAGATACGGAAAGAATTGAGAAAAAGGTAACAGGATAAAAAAGGATTTAAATTAAAGGATTATAGGAGAGGATCATAAAAGGAATATAATATATTGAGAAAGGTTAAGGGAACCTAAGTAATAAGATCCCGGGTATGATCCCTCAAACGATAAACGAGAACGAAAGATAAGCGAACCGTAAAACAAATAAGTGACCAAGAGACAAGCTTGTACAAGAAGCCAGGGATTGTGACATCATCAAACCACAAGGTGTGGACAAGTGGGAGCATTATGACATGTGCAAGGTGACATAGGCATGACAAAAAAAGGAAGGAATTGTTGGATGATTGTAAACCATACAAAGTTCAAGGTTAGAAGGGTAATTAACCAAAAACAAAACCAAAACAACCTAGCTAGCCAAAACAAATCAAAGCAAACACAAAATTTTTCATTCTTCAAGCATTGCTCTCGGCTTTTCATCTTTTTCAAAGGAAGAAAAATCAAAAATCAAGTTCCAAGCATTGTTAAATCACAAGGTAATTATCTAAGCTTCCTTGTACATAGATATGGATATGCTATAAGTTTAAGCTCCTAATTCCTTCCCAATCTCTTCCAATAAATCAAGGAATAAGATGGTGAATAGTAACCTTCAAGAAATAACTTTAGTTTTCTTGAATTTTTATGAAAGATTAAGGTTATACAAGCAAGGATCAAGGTTCTTTAGGCATTCAAAGTTCTTGTGTTGTGTTAAAAAGCTTCAAGGAAGGTATAATCTCTTAACCAAGCTTTGTTATTGAATGTTAAGAGCATAATATGAGTATTGTAGTTCATGAGAGGCTTGATGGTTGTGTATGTAGAGATTAGTGAGTTTTGGGATGTTGTTGGATTGGTAAATGTTGTTGTTTTGATTAAAAGAACTTAAGTATGATTAAAGTTAAGCTTAGGCATAAGTATGAATGATTAAATTGAATTGGTTGGGGTTGTTATGATGTGATAAGGATGGATGTTGGTTGTATGTTGGATTTGAGGTTGATTTGGGATGGTTTTGAATGGTTTAAAATATTGGAAATCGCGTAAACATAGCCGTCGTAACGTCCGATTTTCTTTAGACTGTTTTTGTGCATAACATTAGGACCCGAGAACCCCCTGCTAAATTATGACAATTGCCATGTCTAGATAGCTCATGTTACGAGCTTCGTTTTGATATGTAGTTCGTTCGATTCCGATGCACGGTTTAGGAGAAACGACCGTTTCAAGTAATGGCGTTTCGCGAACAAAACTTTTCCCCTCGCCTTACTTTGAAACATAGGTTAAAGACCAAAAAGGGTTAATTAATGCATGAAACATTTATGGTAAGTGTGTTAGGCAGTTGGTAAGACACTCGCGAAGGAATCGCCTTAAAACTCGTAAAGGTTAAATTATTAAAAATGGTGGAGCCGAGGGTACCCGGGTGACTTAAGCAAATCAGTAAGCGCAAAACGAGCGTTAGAGTCTGAGTTGGTTAGAGTATAGATTTGCAAGTGACTTTGGTTTAATTCCAACTTACTTGTTGCTTATAGGTTACCAGACTCGTCCCGAGCCATTCGTAACCCCCAGTCGCTCAGGCAAGTTTTCTACCCGTTATACTGTTGTTGTGATGAATATATGTATATGCATTATCTTGCGATAGATGCATGTTGGTTAATTAGCAAATGTTGCGATATATTGAAGCATGCTGATATAGTATATATATGCATGCCTGTTTCGTATTCTTGCCATATATATCTGTTGGTTCAGTTGATAATACCTATGCTAGAGAATAGCGGTAACTTGCATATACCCTTAGTATAGGGACCCAAAGGTGAAAACATTTTCTAAAACCGGGAGTCGAGGATCCCGAGTAGATTATATATATATATATATATATATATTTATATATATATATATGGTTATAGTTTTCAAAACTATTAATCGAATAAGGTTTATTCGATAACTTTATTTTATTAATGAATATTATCTTGAATATTCATTCGAGGACTTATGACTCCTTTATATTATTTATTGAATATTACTTGGATATTCATTTGAGGATGTATGACTCCTTTCTTTTATTTAATGAATATTATTTATAATATTCATTCGAGGTATTATGACTCCGCTTATTACTGAAATATATTCTTTATTTTATTAAAGAATAAGGTGTTAATAATCAAACTTATTTTCGATTATTCAAATAAAGATAATACTTTCATATAAGTGTATCTTTGGTTATTTAATACTCGTTTCAAGTATAAGTTTTAAAACTTCTACTTCAATTATTTTTATAAAGATTATTCTTTATGGGAATATTATTTAAATAATAATATTCAGATATTTTCTAATATATCGGGACTGATTTATTTCATTAAATCAGCTTTACTCCAAACATTCTTAAAAATGTTTTCGAGTCTTCAAAATGATTTTAAAAGTTAGAGCGGATCCCAAAACTCGTTTTCCGATTTAAGATCTTCCTTTCGAAGGAGACTTGAATATTCGCTCAAAAATCTTGGGGATCCGGCTCTGTGGTGTATTTTATATTCGCAACATGGTTGCTGTTTTGAGAAAACAATTTGATTACTTGCCCAATGTTCGGGAAGTAAGTCCATCTGATTGAGTCGGCATAAGCGACAGGCCGGGGTACGGTCTATAAAGTGTAAGTGGCTGGGTGGCAGTCCATCAACGCGTGAGTGGCCGGGTAACGGTCTAGCGCGAGGTCCTAATGCGGCCAGGGTGATGACCGGTGAGGAATTCATCCATCTACAGTAGAAAAGGTTACTTATTGGTATCTTTGCCTGATCAGCAAGATATCTGGTTTATGCCAAAATTCTTTTCCTTCCAAATTCATTGGATATTGCAACTCTGTTCATACTTTACATGACAGAGGTTTTCAGGAAATGTATGGGAGATATATATGAATATATTTATATATCGGGACTTAATGAAGTATCTCGTAACTTCATTATTTATAATGATATTCAAAGATTGAATCTATTCAAATCTTGTCTTGTAGTCTCATCTATGTGATGAACCTTTGAAACTGATTATAACTTGAACGGGGGTAGTTCAAGTAGTATTTGGGAAATATATAAGTATTTTGGGGTATCTTGTAACTTCATCTTTTAAACTTATATCTAGTTAATGATTATCTTATGCATGACAAAGATTTTCAGAAAAACGTTGAGACAAGGTTAGATATATGAGATCACCTTGCAACGATATTTTTATACAGTTATACACTGGAACTCTGTGTATATTATGCATGGAAGAGGACTTCCAAGATTTTGAAAAGTATATATGTATATATACTGAATATTTTGCGACTTCATCGCATTAAGATATCAAACTTGGTTCATTTCTTTTGACCAAGACTTTCATGAGTACTATGAGAAGGCTCATATATTGTAAATCATTATACATATTATTTTGGTGGGCTTGCTGCTCACCCTTGCTTTATTTCTTCATCACACAACAACAGTTAGGAAAGATGGCCAGACTCCAGCAGACCCAGCGCAAGCGCGTGGGAAGCGTCCCGCGTCTTCCCGTTGATGTTGTAGCTGCTATAGCTGTAGAGGTAGATCTATTGTAGATCAGACCATCTACTTTTGAGAATCAATTATGTATAATTATAACTTGTGGCAGATAATGGCAATTAACTGTAAATTTATCAAGTAATCATTTTGGGTTGTAATAACTTTTAAATTGTGGATTCAAAGACTTGTACTTATTTAAATTTCATCTCTGAGACTATAACGGGTTGTGGTGTGTGTTAGTGTGGGGTCACAGCATAAGGTTATTATTATTAATTAAGTGAAGTGATATTGTGGAAAGAAAGACCGTGACGACCCGGATCCCCGACCCCGGATCTGGGGGTGTTACAATGAAGATGTCAGCTATGTCAATCTAGCTCTAATGGCCAAGTCTGATGAAACAGAAATAAGTTCTTCAAGTAATCAGGTAATTACTACAAACCTTGCACATTTATCTAAAGCTGAGTGTAATGATGCTATAAATGACATGTCTACAGAGTTATATCATTTGCGTGTTACACTTAAGTCTCTTACTAAAGAAAATGCTAAAATTAAAGAAAACAATTTGTTTTTGAGTGAGAGAAATAATGTGCTAGAGTCTCAGTTCATTGATTTTGAAAAATTAAGAATTGAGTGTAAGATTGCCAATAAGGAATTAACCGAGTCCTTGAAAAAAGAAGAAATTTTGAAGAAGCAGCTCGAGCGTGAACAGGAGGTGATTAAGGCATGGAAAACATCTAGGGATGTCCATGCTCAAATCACCAAAGTTCAAGGAATTGAGTCTTTCTGTGATGCAGCCTGGAAAAAGAACAAAGATAAACTAGAACCAAATTTGGTAGATGGAGTGCTAACAGATGTAGACTCAACGGATGATGAGGATCATCCGTCGGATAACAAAAAGCGTTATCCGTCGATTGATGAAAATCCTCATTCGTCGGTTGTAAGCAAGCCTAACAGTAAAGCCAAACTTGTTAAGTTAAATGAAAAGTATGGATCTATTTCCAAGAACTTTGTTTCAGGAGAATCGAGTCAAGTTAAGAAAGGGAAAAAGGCTAATGTTGGTCACATGACTGTCAAAGAGTTAAGTGACAGACTTGAAAAGATTGAGGTGAAAACAGAGGCTAAAAAGAAAAATAATAGAATTGGTAAAGTAGGTATTAACAAACACAATAACTACACACCTGATAAATATGCTCCTAGAAAAATCTGTGTCAAGTGTGGTAGTGTAAATCATTTGTCTGTTAATTGCAAATCTGCCATGCCTACTTCTATGTCTGTGCCACCTCACTTTCCTAACATGAATGTCATGCCTCCCATGCCTATGAATGCTATGTCTGCACAGAATATGAATGCACAGTTTGCTAATATGCCATTTGCACCTAATCCTTATTATGCTGTATTTAGTATGCTACAAATGCCATTTAGCATGCCTTACTGGAATAACATGTTCACTAATAGCATGCCATTTCCTATTGATTATAATATGCATGATAATTATGTTGGAATGAATGGTTTCAAAGGCCCAACTCAAATGACCAAGGATGAATCTGATATCCCCAAGTCAAATGAGATAAAGCCTAAGAAACAGAAAAAGAAAGCTAACAAGGCAGGACCCAAGGAAACTTGGGTACCAAAATCAACTTAATTTGATTTTGATGTGTGCAGGGAAACAAAAAGAATCTTTGGTACTTGGATAGTGGTTCTTCAATACACATGACTGGTGATTCTACCCTGCTCACATAGTTTAAGGAGAGAGCTGGCCCAAGTATTACTTTTGGAGATGACAGCAAGGGTTATACTGTGAGATATGGCTTGATTTTAAAGGACAATGTCATCATTGAGGAAGTTGCCATAGTGGATGGTCTCAAACACAACTTATTGAGTATCAGCCAGCTTTGTGATAAAGGCAACTCAGTAACCTTCAACTCAAAAGCCTGTGTTGTGACTAATAAAAGAAGAAACAAAGTGGTTCTCACTGGTGTGAGAAAAGGAAATGTGTACCTAGCTGATTTCAACTCATCTAATGCAGAATCTGTTACTTGTCTTCTCAGTAAAGCAAGTCAGGATGAAAGTTGGCTATGGCATAAGAAGCTATCCCATTTAAACTTCAAGACCATGAATGAGCTAGTAAAGAAAGAACTGGTTAGAGGCATTCCTCTAGTGGAGTTTTTTAAGGATGGATTGTGTGATGCCTGCCAAAAAGGGAAACAGGTTAAAGCATCATTCAGGAAGAAACTTGATTCAACAATTAAAGAACCTTTGCAACTGCTACCCATGGATTTGTTTGGACCAGTCAATGTGTTGTCAATCTCAAGGAAAAGATTTTTCCTAGTAATTGTAGATGATTTCTCAAAGTTCTCTTGGACATATTTCCTAAAGTCTAAAGATGAGGCTAGTGAAATCATCATCAATCACATAAGGCAAGTCAATAATTATCCTGATTTCAAGGTTAGAAGAATCAGGAGTGACAATGGAACTGAGTTCAAGAATTCTGTCATGAGAGCATTTTGTGAGGAAAATGGGATTCTGCATGAGTTTTCAGTAGCAAGAACTCCACAATAGAATGGAGTAGTGGAAAGAAAGAACATATCACTTATTGAAGCTTCCAGGAAAATGCTTGAAGAATCTAAACTACCAACCTATTTCTGGGCTGAAGCTGTAAAAACTGCATGCTACACTCAGAATATTTCTCTGGTTAATCAAGCAAGATGCATGAATCCCTATCAATTGTTCAAGAACAAGAATCCAACTCTAAATTTTTTTCATGTCTTTGGCTGCAAATGCTATATTCTGAGAAATCAAACTGATCAAAATGGGAAGTTTGATGCTAAAGCAGATGAAAGAATTTTTGTTGGATATGCTGTTGGTAAAGCATATAGAGTCTATAATCTAAGAACCAACATTGTTATGGAATCAATACATGTTGTGTTTGATGATAAAAAGATTGAAGGACTTCAAGATGGAGATTACCATGAGAGCCTCAAATTCGACAATGTGAAGATGGTTGGTGATGACAGTGATGATGAAAGTGATCAAGAAACAGTATCAAAGGATAATACAGAAAAATCCACTACTAGTGAAGCACAAAACTCAATATCTGTCGAGTTGCGTAATGCTTCATCCGTCGGGAGACAACCAGCTTCATCCGTCGGTACTCAAAATTCACCATCCGTCGGGTTATCAAAAGGAGCAGGAAGTCAGGATAGATCACCTATAGAAAGTTCCCCTTTCTCAAATCAAAGATCCACAAACTCAGGGGGAGTTTCTAACAATCAAAACTCAATCACACATCAAGACAACAATGAGGCCTCTTCATCTAGAGCTAATCTACCTCAACAAAGAAAATGGACAAAAGATCACCCCTTTGAGATTATTATTGGTGATGTTTCTTCTAGAGTTCAAACCAGGAGAGCAACTCAAGAAGAATGTCTATACAGCAGTTTTCTTTCCAAGGAAGAACCAACGAAGGTAGAAGAAGCTTTGTTGGATCTTGATTGGATTTTAGCTATGCAGGAGGAGCTAAATCAATTTGAAAGGAATAATATGTGGAAGCTGGTGCCCAAGCCTAAAGGAAAGAATCCAATAGACACCAAATGGGTATTCAGAAACAAGATGGATGAAAATGGCATAGTAGTCAGGAACAAAGCTAGATTGGTTGATAAGGGATATTGTCAGCAAGAAGGAATAGATTTTGATGAAACATTTGCTCCTGTTGCAAGACTTGAAGCCATCAGAATCTTCTTAGCCTATGCAGCCCATGCCAATTTCAAGGTCTATCAAATGGATGTCAAAAGTGCCTTTTTGAATGGAGATTTGGAGGAGGAAGTCTATGTCAGTCAGCCCCCTGGTTTTGAAGATCCAAATTTTCCAGATCATGTCTACTATCTTTTGAAAGCACTTTATGGACTAAAGCAATCATCTAGAGCCTGGTATGACACTTTATCAAATTTCTTTTTGGAAAATTACTTCACAAGAGGTACTGTAGATAAAACTTTATTCTTCAGAAATGTTAATGGCTCTAGTATACTTGTTCAAATTTATGTAGATGATATTATTTTTGGCTCTACAGATGAGAAACTTTGCAAAAAGTTTGCCAAATTGATGCAAAGTAAGTATGAAATGAGTATGATGGGAGAACTAACTTACTTTCTTGGTATGCAAGTTAAGCAAGTTAGTGATGAAATATTCATTAGTCAAACTAAATATATATTTGATCTTTTATAGAAGTTTGATCTAATGGATTGCACATCTGCAAAAACTCCCATGTCTACTGCAACTAATCTTGAATTAAACACTACTGAAAATTATGTGGATATTTCAAGTTATAGGGGCATGGTTGGCTCACTTCTGTACTTAACAGCTAGTAGGCCAGATATAATGTTTGCTACATGTTTATGTGCTAGATTTCAGGCTGATCCTAGAGAATCTCACTTAATAGCTATTAAGAGAATTTTCAGATATCTCAAGGGAACACCAAAACTTGGCATTTGGTACCCTAGAGATTCTGGTTTGATCTAACTGGTTATTCAGATGCAAACTATGCAGGTTGTAGAATTGATAGAAAAAGTACAACATGTACTTGTCAATTTCTAGGAAACAAGCTTGTGTCCTGGTTCAGTAAAAAGCAAAATTCAGTTTCTACCTCTACAGCCGAAACTGAATATATTGCTGCTGGGAGTTGCTGTGCATAGATTTTATGGATGAAAAATCAATTTCTAGACTATGGTTTGCAAGTTGAGAGGATTCCTATTTTCTGTGATAACACAAGTGCAATTGCCATCACTGAAAATCCAGTACAACATTCAAGGACAAAGCACATAGACATCAAGTACCACTTCATAAGGGAACATGTAATAAATGGTATTGTGGAACTACATTTTGTTCCAAGTGAGAAGTAACTTGTAGATATTTTTACCAAGCCACTGGATGAATCCACCTTTTTAGGGTTGGTAAGTGAGTTAGGTATGCTTAATTATTCTTAAATCTTTATGAGATAATTTGCAAGTTGTAATACAGCCATAAATTTAATTGATTTTTCAGTCTAGGATGAAATTTTGGCTAAGTCAAAATTTACATCTCGGCGGATGATCTTTATCCATCGAGTTTGATCATCCGTCGGTATACTATTCGCTAATAAAAATCAATTATTTTTCTGGAACATTTTATGACTCGACGGATAACAGTCCATCATCATCCGTCGAATTGTCTTAATCTCAGCCGTTAATTCCCTGAACATTATCCATCGAGTATACTTACAGTTTGTAAGCATAACACGACGGATAATGGGTGAAATTTTTACAGTTTATTTTTAAACGGCTATTTTAGGAAATTCTCATTGGTTACTTTATTTTACTTAATTATTTTTAGCAGTTATTTTTTAAGATAGTTTAAAAGCTTATTTCATTTCAATTGCTTTTCTTTTATCATTCTCAAATCAACTGCTCAAATTTCATTCTCTTTCAAAGCACTTACTCTTTCTCTTCATGCTCTCATTCTCTAGCAATGGCGCCCGTTGTCAAGATTATTTCTCAAACTGGGTTCATTTATGAGAAGAACAATTTCACTGTATTAGTAAACAAGGGTATTCAGCAATCTGGTGATTATCACAAGATGCTGGACTTTGTGAAGAATTGCAAGCTTAGCTATGCCATGTTGGAATCACCCACAATCTTTTGTGAACTTGTTGAAGAGATGTGGACCACTGCTACATACAACTCAACAGATAAGACAATCACACTCACCATTAAAGGTAAAGAATATTGTATCAATAGTGATGTTGTAAATGCATGTTTCAAGATTCCTGATAACACTGTGACCGTACCACACACTGACTCTTAATTCCATGAACTATGCTCTGTCTACTTCTAAGTTAAGTGGCATTAGGAGATTGGGCCTTAGGAAAGAATGGAGTTTTATGTGTGATGTAGTAACAAAGGTCTTTTCATGAAAAGTCAGTAATTTTGATTAAGTCAATATCTCCATGCTTAACATGCTATACATGCTAGTTACAGATAAATTCTATAATTTCAGTGACCTTGTTTTGTTTGAGTTAGGCTTTAAACTAGGAGAGTTAAATAAGAGAGGTAAGAATGTGTATTATGCTAGATTTTTTATGATGTTAGCTAACCATCTCTCTGAGGGTATTGTGCTTGAGAACCCTAACAACAAATTGGATAGTTGGGTTCAAGAGAGAAGGCTCATTACAGATTTGAATAGGGCCAATCATCACAAGGAGGTGCCACTGTTCTATTTCCCTGTAATGGAAGCACCTCAGGTAAGTGAGGTAAGTTCATCTATTCCTACCCCTATTTCAACCTCACTAATTCCTTTGAGTTCTAGTGTGGCTATGACAACTGTGTCAATGACCCAACAGTTGCCTACCCAAGCCACCAAACCTGAAAATATTTCAAAATTCAAATCAAAGAAAGCCCCATCTGGTATCTCTCAAAAGATGCCAGTTGCGAAATCCACCAAAACCAAAGAGGGGAGTGTGCAGGTGGGTAAGACAGGTGAGGGAAGGGGTGAACATAAAAGAAACCCTAAGGATAAGGATGGAAAGTTGAGTGGTTCCCAACCTAGCCACACTGCAGTTTTCCAACAAACTGCAGTGCTTAAAAAGGATAAAAGCTCATTTCTAACTGCATCCTCCCAAAAGGATGTAGTTATTGAACAAAGCTCTCAACCAAGAGCACAGGCCAAGAGGGTTAGGGACACAAGCTCACCCAAAACTTATGTCAGAAAGAAGAAATCTAAAAGCCTTGGGGATGCACAGGGTACACACAATGTGCAAACTGGTGCTAAAGACACAGTCACTGCACCTTCTCAAATTCAGTTTGATGTGGCTCCAATAAATGTGGAGTCACAGCCAAAATCTCTAGTAATAGAAGCACTTCAAACACCAAACTCACCAACAAATTCTCTGGATGTGGATATGATAAACATATCAATTCCTGATTCCCCTTCTTTAACTCTGTTGGGGAAGCCAAAATCTAGTGCAAGTGAGCATCATCTTTTAGATGATTTGTTGGCTCACTTTCCAATTCTTTCAGGAACTGTTGAATCATCTGTGCCCAAAATATCTTCAATCAGCACATAGTCCACAATAATTTCTTTTCCTAGTTCATTCATTTCTACTCTCTCGATGGATATTGCTCATCCGTCAAGTAGTGATTGTATCCCGATGGATAAGCTTAACAGCAGTTATCCATCGGATAGCAAAACCACTCACGCGATGGATGTCACTCATCCGTCGCGTATCTCTACACAGCTTCAAACTTTATTTATTTCATGTGCAGAAGATTAGTGGTTGTACAGTCACTATTAGGAATGAGAGAGAAGAGTGTTTTGAGTGAGAGTCTGGGTTGCTCCCAGGAAAAAGGAGAGGAAATGAGTGAAACTATGTAATCCATTTCTTCAGGACTGGCAAAAGAGAGTGAGAGGAGTCCCACCTTAGATGGTGAAGGTGAGGGTGTGAGGGTGGGGAGCCAGGGTGAGACCCTGATGCAACAAAATAGAGAAAATGAGAGAAATGCAGGTACTTGAGCTATAAGGATGGATGTCATTGCTAGTGAGTTAATGAATTTCCAGGATGCAGACAGGGAGGGACTATCTCAGCAACCTAAAGCTGTTATAGATTCCACCTCCCTTGATGCTGAGGCATTTACTCACCCTGTTCCAGCTTATCAACTTCTAGCTGAACAGGGCAATGACAATGCATAAAGGATGCTCAATCTGGTGCACACCACACAGTCTATGATAAGAGCTAAGGATGCCATCACAGCTTTGCCTCTACAGCTGGTGATGTGGATTATGAGACTGGTGGCTCAGGTGATTTCTTTGGTGATGAAAGTGGGGATAGTAAAGATGAAGCAATGGACATAGGGGGAGAAGTAGGTTCAAGTTCAAGATCAGGTATGCCATCATGGGAATTTTCAAAGCAATGTGATGAGCACTATTCAAGACAACCCTGATCCAACTAATCAATCAAACAAATACTGCTCTTCAAACCACTTCAAATGCCAGCACCAAGAAACTCCTTCAGGCACATCTAGCCTCTCTGCAATTTCAACAAATACAAGGCTTCCAATATGCTAGGTATGTCAACACCATCAAGGGTGATATTGAGGAGATGAAGAAGGCCATTTCAGACAAAATATACTCTAAGCTTCCAGAAGCTACAATGCTTGACATCAAGAGGCATTTAAGGAAATATTCTGATCTTTCAACCAAGATAGATGCATTAGATATAATAATATCAGCCATGGAAGCATCTTTAACAGCCATTCATCTTCATCAAGCCCAACAAACAGATTTACTTCAAAAATTGGTGGCTGCTCAAACCCCCTCCTCTAATCAACTTGATGATAACAAAAAGGGGGAGAAAGGACCAAGTGAGGGGGAGAAGCTTCTAATTCAAATCAGTAAATTAATTGTGCCTTCAATTACTATCTCAAAGCCACCAGTTACAGACAGTATAGATCTGATCAATGTAGCAGCAGCCAACATAAGAGCAGTTGATAAGGAGAAGTTGAGTTTAGTCAACTGGGAGAAAATTGATGAGGATATACAAAAGAAGTTTGAACTAGTCAACGAGCCAGTAAAGTCAGCCATCCATCACTCTCAAGTCAAGTAAATTTCTGTGAATGAGATGAGCATGAACTATCTGGAAAGGGGACAGTCATCCTGCATCAAATCTCCAAAGGCTGTAACAATTCTAAAACCAAGGGTAAACTATAATTTCTTTCTACTCTCTCGACGGATATTGCTCATCCGTCAAGTAGTGATTGTATCCCAACGGATAAGTTAACAGCAGTTATCCGTCGGATAGCAAAACCACTCACCCGATGGATATCACTCATCCGTCGCGTATCTCTACACAACTTCAAACTTCATTTATTTCATGTGCAGAAGATTTAGTGGTTGTACAGTCACTATTACGATTGAGAGAGAAGAGTGTTTTGAGTGAGAGTCTGGGTTGCTCCAAGGAAAAAGGAGAGGAAATGAGTGAAACTATGTAATCCATTTCTTCAGGATTGGCAAAAGAGAGTGAGAGGAGTCCCACCTTAGATGGTGAAGGTGAGGGTGTGAGAGTGGGGAGCTAGGGTGAGACCCTGATGCAACAAAATAGAGAAAACGAGAGAAATGCAGGTACTTGAGCTATAAGGATGGATGTCATTGCTAGTGAGTTAATGAATGTCCAGGATGCAGACAGGGAGGGACTATCTCAGCAACCTAAAGCTGTTATAGATTCCACCTCCCTTGATGCTCAGGCATTTACTCACCCTGTTCCAGCTTATCAACTTCTAGCTGAACAGGGCAATGACAATGTAGAAAGGATGCTCAATCTGGTGCATACCACACAGTCTATGATAAGAGCTAAGGATGCCATCACAGCTTTGCCCTCTACAGCTGGTGATGTAGATTATGAGACTGGTGGCTCAGCTGATTTCTTTGGTGATGAAAGTGGGGATAGTAAAGATGAAGCAATGGACAAAGGGGGAGAAGTAGGTTCAAGTTCAAGATCAGGTATGCCATCATGGGAATTTTCAAAGCACTGTGATGAGCACTATTCAAGACAACCCTGATCCAACTAATCAATCAAACAAATACTGCTCTTCAAACCACTTCAAATGCCAGCACCAAGAAGCTCCTTCAGGCACATCTAGCCTCTCTGCAATTTCAACAAATACAAGGCTTCCAATATACTAGGTATGTCAACACCATCAAGGGTGATATTGAGGAGATGAAGAAGGCCATTTTAGACAAAATGGACTCTAAGCTTCCAGAAGCTACAATGTTTGACATCAAGAGGCATTTAAGGAAATATTCTGATCTTGCAACCAAGATAGATGCATTGGATATAATAATATCAGCCATGGAAGCATCTTTAACAGCCATTCATCTTCATCAAGCCGAACAGACAGATTTACTTCAAAAATTGGTGGCTGCTCAAACCCCTTCCTCTAATCAACTTGATGATAACAAAAAGGGGGAGAAAGGACCAAGTGAGGGGGAGAAGCTTCAAATTCAAATCAGTAAAGTAATTGTGCCTTCAATTACTATCTCAAAGCCACCAGTTACAGACAGTATAGATCTGATCAATGCAGCAGCAGCCAACATAAGAGCAGCTGATAAGGAGAAGTTGAGTTTAGTCAACTGGGAGAAAATTGATGAGGATATACAAAAGAAGTTTGAACTAGTCAACGAGCTAGTAAAGTCAGCCATCCATCACTCTCAAGTCAAGTAAATTTCTGTGAATGAGATGAGCATGAACTATCTGGAAAGGGGACAGTCATCCTGCATCAAATCTCCAAAGGCTGAAACAATTCTGAAACCAAGGGTAAACTATAATTTCTTTCTACTCTCTCGACGGATATTGCTCATCCGTCAAGTAGTAATTGTATCCCAACGGATAAGCTTAACAGCAGTTATCCGTCGGATATCAAAACCACTCACCCGATGGATATCACTCATCCGTCGCGTATCTCTACACAACTTTAAACTTCATTTATTTTATGTGCAGAAGATTTAGTGGTTGTACAGTCACTATTACGATTGAGAGAGAAGAGTGTTTTGAGTGAGAGTCTGGGTTGCTCCAAGGAAAAAGGAGAGGAAATGAGTGAAACTATGTAATCCATTTCTTCAGGATTGGCAAAAGAGAGTGAGAGGAGTCCCACCTTAGATGGTGAAGGTGAGGGTGTGAGGGTGGGGAGCCAGGTTGAGACCCTGATGTAACAAAATAGAGAAAACGAGAGAAATGCAGGTACTTGAGCTATAAGGATGGATGTCATTGCTAGTGAGTTAATGAATGTCCAGGATGCAGACAGGGAGGGACTATCTCAGCAACCTAAAGCTGTTATAGATTCCACCTCCCTTGATGCTCAGGCATTTACTCACCCTGTTCCAGCTTATCAACTTCTAGCTGAACAGGGCAATGACAATGTAGAAAGGATGCTCAATCTGGTGCATACCACACAGTCTATGATAAGAGCTAAGAATGCCATCATAACTTTGCCCTCTACAGCTGGTGATGTGGATTATGAGACTGGTGGCTCAGCTGATTTCTTTGGTGATGAAAGTGGGGATAGTAAAGATGAAGCAATGGACATAGGGGGAGAAGTAGGTTCAAGTTCAAGATCAGGTATGCCATCATGGGAATTTTCAAAGCACTGTGATGAGCACTATTCAAGACAACCCTGATCCAACTAATCAATCAAACAAATACTGCTCTTCAAACCACTTCAAATGCCAGCACCAAGAAGCTCCTTCAGGCACATCTAGCCTCTCTGTAATTTCAACAAATACAAGGCTTCCAATATACTAGGTATGTCAACACCATCAAGGGTGATATTGAGGAGATGAAGAAGGCCATTTTAGACAAAATGGACTCTAAGCTTCCAGAAGCTACAATGCTTGACATCAAGAGGCATTTATGGAAATATTATGATCTTGCAACCAAGATAGATGCATTGGATATAATAATATCAGCCATGGAAGCATCTTTAACAGCCATTCATCTTCATCAAGCCCAACAGACAGATTTACTTCAAAAATTGGTGGCTGCTCAAACCCCCTCCTCTAATCAACTTGATGATAACAAAAAGGGGGAGAAAGGACCAAGTGAGGGGGAGAAGCTTTAAATTCAAATCAGTAAAGTAATTGTGCCTTCAATTACTATCTCAAAGCCACCAGTTACAGACAGTATAGATCTGATCAATGCAGCAACAGCCAACATAAGAGCAGCTGATAAGGAGAAGTTGAGTTTAGTCAACTGGGAGAAAATTGATGAGGATATATAAAAGAAGTTTGAACTAGTCAAGGAGCCAGTAAAGTCAGCCATCCATCACTCTCAAGTCAAGTAAATTTCTGTGAATGAGATTAGCATGAACTATCTGGAAAGGGGACAGTCATCCTGCATCAAATCTCCAAAGGCTGAAACAATTCTAAAACCAAGGGTAAACTATAATTTCTTTCTACTCTCTCGACGGATATTGCTCATCCGTCAAGTAGTGATTGTATCCCGACGGATAAGCTTAACAGCAGTTATCCGTCGGATAGAAAAACCACTCACCCGATGGATATCACTCATCCGTCGCGTGTCTCTACACAGCTTCAAACTTTATTTATTTCATGTGCAGAAGATTTAGTGGTTGTACAGTCACTATTAGGATTGAGAGAGAAGAGTGTTTTGAGTGAGAGTCTGGGTTGCTCCCAGGAAAAAGGAGAGGAAATGAGTGAAACTATGTAATCCATTTCTTCAGGATTGGCAAAAGAGAGTGAGAAGAGTCCCACCTTAGATGGTGAAGGTGAGGGTGTGAGGGTGGCGAGCCAGGGTGAGACCCTGATGCAACAAAATAGAGAAAATGAGAGAAATGCAGGTACTTGAGCTATAAGGATGGATGTCATTGCTAGTGAGTTAATGAATGTCCTGGATGCAGATAGGGAGGGACTATCTCAGCAACCTAAAGCTGTTATAGATTCCACCTCCCTTGATGCTCAGGAATTTACTCACCCTGTTCCAGCTTATCAACTTCTAGCTGAACAGGGCAATGACAATGTAGAAAGGATGCTCAATCCGGTGCATACCATACAGTCTATGATAAGAGCTAAGGATGCCATCACAGCTTTGCCCTCTACAGCTGGTGATGTGGATTATGAGACTGGTGGCTCAGCTGATTTCTTTGGTGATGAAAGTGGGGATAGTAAAGATGAAGCAATGGACATAGGGGAGAAGTAGGTTCAAGTTCAAGATCAGGTATGCCATCATGGGAATTTTCAAAGCACTGTGATGAGCACTATTCAAGACAACCCTGATCCAACTAATCAATCAAACAAATACTGCTCTTCAAACCACTTCAAATGCCAGCACCAAGAAGCTCCTTCAGGCACATCTAGCCTCTCTGCAATTTCAACAAATACAAGGCTTCCAAAATGCTAGGTATGTCAACACCATCAAGGGTGATATTGAGGAGATGAAGAAGGCCATTTTAGACAAAATGGACTCTAAGCTTCCAGAAGCTACAATGCTTGACATCAAGAGGTATTTAAGGAAATATTCTGATCTTGCAACCAAGATAGATGCATTGGATATAATAATATCAGCCATGGAAGCATCTTTAACAGCCATTCATCTTCATCAAGCCCAACAGACAGATTTACTTCAAAAATTGGTGGCTGCTCAAACCCCCTCCTCTAATCAACTTGATGATAACAAAAAGGGGGAGAAAGGACCAAGTGAGGGGGAGAAGCTTCAAATTCAAATCAGTAAAGTAATTGTGCCTTCAATTACTATCTCAAAGCCACCAGTTACAGACAGTATAGATCTGATCAATGCAGCAGCAGCCAACATAAGAGCAGCTGATAAGGAGAAGTTGAGTTTAGTCAACTGGGAGAAAATTGATGAGGATATACAAAAGAAGTTTGAACTAGTCAAGGAGCCAGTAAAGTCAGCCATCCATCACTCTCAAGTCAAGTAAATTTCTGTGAATGAGATGAGCATGAACTATCTGGAAAGGGGACAGTCATCCTGTATCAAATCTCCAAAGGCTGAAACAATTCTGAAACCAAGGGTAAACTATAATTTCTTTCTACTCTCTCGATGGATATTGCTCATCCGTCAAGTAGTGATTGTATCCCGACGGATAAGCTTAACAGCAGTTATCCGTCGGATAGAAAAACCAGTCACCCGATGGATATCACTCATCCGTCGCGTGTCTCTACACATCTTTAAACTTTATTTATTTCATGTGCAGAAGATTTAGTGGTTGTACAGTCACTATTAGGATTGAGAGAGAAGAGTGTTTTGAGTGAGAGTCTGGGTTGCTCCCAGGAAAAAGGAGAGGAAATGAGTGAAACTATGTAATCCATTTCTTCAGGATTGGCAAAAGAGAGTGAGAAGAGTCCCACCTTAGATGGTGAAGGTGAGGGTGTGAGGGTGGGGAGCCAGGGTGAGACCCTGATGCAACAAAATAGAGAAAACGAGAGAAATGCAGGTACTTGAGCTATAAGAATGGATGTCATTGCTAGTGAGTTAATGAATGTCCAGGATGCAGACAGGGAGGGACTATCTCAGCAACCTAAAGCTGTTATAGATTCCACCTCCCTTGATGCTGAGGCATTTACTCACCCTGTTCCAGCTTATCAACTTCTAGCTGAACAGGGCAATGACAATGCAGAAAGGATGCTTAATCTGGTGCATACCACGCAGTCTATGATAAGAGCTAAGGATGCCATCACAGCTTTGCTCTCTACAGCTGGTGATGTGGATTATGAGACTGGTGGCTCAGCTGATTTCTTTGGTGATGAAAGTGGGGATAGTAAAGATGAAGCAATGGATATAGGGGGAGAAGTAGGTTCAAGTTCAAGATCAGGTATGCCATCATGGGAATTTTCAAAGCACTGTGATGAGCACTATTCAACACAACCCTGATCCAACTAATCAATCAAACAAATACTGCTCTTCAAACCACTTCAAATGCCAGCACCAAGAAACTCCTTCAGGCACATCTAGCCTCTCTGCAATTTCAACAAATACAAGGCTTCCAATATGCTAGGTATGTCAACACCATCAAGGGTGATATTGAGGAGATGAAGAAGGCCATTTTAGACAAAATGGACTCTAAGCTTCCAGAAGCTACAATGCTTGACATCAAGAGGCATTTGAGGAAATATTCTGATCTTGCAACCAAGATAGATGCATTGGATATAATAATATCAGCCATGGAAGCATCTTTAACAGCCATTCATCTTCATCAAGCCCAACAAACAGATTTACTTCAAAAATTGGTGGCTGCTCAAACCCCCTCCTCTAATCAACTTGATGATAACAAAAAGGGGGAGAAAGGACCAAGTGAGGGGGAGAAGCTTCAAATTCAAATCAGTAAAGTAATTGTGCCTTCAATTACTATCTCAAAGCCACCAGTTACAGACAGTATAGATCTGATCAATGCAGCAGCAGCCAACATAAGAGCAGCTGATAAGGAGAAGTTGAGTTTAGTCAACTGGGAGAAAATTGATGAGGATATACAAAAGAAGTTTGAACTAGTCAAGGAGCCAGTAAAGTCAGCCATCCATCACTCTCAAGTCAAGTAAATTTCTGTGAATGAGATGAGCATGAACTATCTGGAAAGGGGACAGTCATCCTGCATCAAATCTCCAAAGGCTGAAACAATTCTGAAACCAAGGGTAAACAATAATTTCTTTCAACTCTCTCGACGGATATTGCTCATCCGTCAAGTAGTGATTGTATCCCGACGGATAAGCTTAACAGTAGTTATCCGTCGGATAGCAAAACCACTCACCCAATGGATATCACTCATCCGTCGCGTGTCTCTACACAACTTCAAACTTTATTTATTTCATGTGCAAAAGATTTAGTGGTTGTACAGTCACTATTAGGATTGAGAGAGAAGAGTGTTTTGAGTGAGAGTCTGGGTTGCTCCCAGGAAAAAGGAGAGGAAATGAGTGAAACTATGTAATCCATTTCTTCAGGATTGGCAAAAGAGAGTGAGAAGAGTCCCACCTTAGATGGTGAAGGTGAGGGTGTGAGGGTGGGGAGCCAGGGTGAGACCCTGATGCAACAAAATAGAGAAAACGAGAGAAATGCAGGTACTTGAGCTATAAGAATGGATGTCATTGCTAGTGAGTTAATGAATGTCCAGGATGCAGACAGGGAGGGACTATCTCAGCAACCTAAAGCTGTTATAGATTCCACCTCCCTTGATGCTGAGGCATTTACTCACCCTGTTCCAGCTTATCAACTTCTAGCTGAACAGGGCAATGACAATGCAGAAAGGATGCTTAATCTGGTGCATACCACGCAGTCTATGATAAGAGCTAAGGATGCCATCACAGCTTTGCTCTCTACAGCTGGTGATGTGGATTATGAGACTGGTGGCTCAGCTGATTTCTTTGGTGATGAAAGTGGGGATAGTAAAGATGAAGCAATGGATATAGGGGGAGAAGTAGGTTCAAGTTCAAGATCAGGTATGCCATCATGGGAATTTTCAAAGCACTGTGATGAGCACTATTCAACACAACCCTGATCCAACTAATCAATCAAACAAATACTGCTCTTCAAACCACTTCAAATGCCAGCACCAAGAAACTCCTTCAGGCACATCTAGCCTCTCTGCAATTTCAACAAATACAAGGCTTCCAATATGCTAGGTATGTCAACACCATCAAGGGTGATATTGAGGAGATGAAGAAGGCCATTTTAGACAAAATGGACTCTAAGCTTCCAGAAGCTACAATGCTTGACATCAAGAGGCATTTGAGGAAATATTCTGATCTTGCAACCAAGATAGATGCATTGGATATAATAATATCAGCCATGGAAGCATCTTTAACAGCCATTCATCTTCATCAAGCCCATCAAACAGATTTACTTCAAAAATTGGTGGCTGCTCAAACCCCCTCCTCTAATCAACTTGATGATAACAAAAAGGGGGAGAAAGGACCAAGTGAGGGGGAGAAGCTTCAAATTCAAATCAGTAAAGTAATTGTGCCTTCAATTACTATCTCAAAGCCACCAGTTACAGACAGTATAGATCTGATCAATGCAGCAGCAGCCAACATAAGAGCAGCTGATAAGGAGAAGTTGAGTTTAGTCAACTGGGAGAAAATTGATGAGGATATACAAAAGAAGTTTGAACTAGTCAAGGAGCCAGTAAAGTCAGCCATCCATCACTCTCAAGTCAAGTAAATTTCTGTGAATGAGATGAGCATGAACTATCTGGAAAGGGGACAGTCATCCTGCATCAAATCTCCAAAGGCTGAAACAATTCTGAAACCAAGGGTAAACAATAATTTCTTTCAACTCTCTCGACGGATATTGCTCATCCGTCAAGTAGTGATTGTATCCCGACGGATAAGCTTAACAGTAGTTATCCGTCGGATAGCAAAACCACTCACCCAATGGATATCACTCATCCGTCGCGTGTCTCTACACAACTTCAAACTTTATTTATTTCATGTGCAAAAGATTTAGTGGTTGTACAGTCACTATTAGGATTGAGAGAGAAGAGTGTTTTGAGTGAGAGTCTAGGTTGCTCCCAGGAAAAAGGAGAGGAAATGAGTGAAACTATGTAATCCATTTCTTCAGGACTGGCAAAAGAGAGTGAGAGGAGTCCCACCTTAGATGGTGAAGGTGAGGGTGTGAGGGTGGGGAGCTAGGGTGAGACCCTGATACAACAAAATAGAGAAAACGAGAGAAATGCAGGTACTTGAGCTATAAGGATGGATGTCATTGCTAGTGAGTTAATGAATGTCCAGGATGCAGACAGGGAGGGACTATCTCAGCAACCTAAAGCTGTTATAGATTCCACCTCCCTTGATGCTGAGGCATTTACTCACCCTGTTCCAGCTTATCAACTTTTAGCTGAATAGGGCAATGACAATGCAGAAAGGATGCTCAATCTGGTGCATACCACACAGTCTATGATAAGAGCTAAGGATGCCATCACAGTTTTGCCCTCTACAGCTGGTGATGTGGATTATAAGACTGGTGGCTCAGCTGATTTCTTTGGTGATGAAAGTGGGGATAGTAAAGATGAAGCAATGGACATAGGGGGAGAAGTAGGTTCAAGTTCAAGATCAGGTATGCCATCATGGGAATTTTCAAAGCACTGTGATGAGCACTATTCAAGACAACCCTGATCCAACTAATCAATCAAACAAATACTGCTCTTCAAACCACTTCAAATGCCAGCACCAAGAAGCTCCTTCAGGCACATCTAGCATCTCTGCAATTTGAACAAATACAAGGCTTCCAATATGCTAGGTATGTCAACACCATCAAGGGTGATATTGAGGAGATGAAGAAGGCCATTTCAGACAAAATGGACTCTAAGCTTCCAGAAGCTACAATGCTTGACATCAAGAGGCATTTAAGGAAATATTCTGATCTTGCAACCAAGATAGATGCATTGGATATAATAATGTCAGCCATGGAAGCATCTTTAACAACCATTCATCTTCATTAAGCCCAACAGACAGATTTACTTCAAAAATTGGTGGCTGCTCAAACCCCCTCCTCTCATCAACTTGATGATAACAAAAGGGGGGAGAAAGGACCAAGTGAGGGGGAGAAGCTTCAAATTCAAATCAGTAAAGTAATTGTGCCTTCAATTACTATCTCAAAGCCACCAGTTACAGACAGTATAGATCTGATCAATGCAGCAGCAGCCAACATAAGAGCAGCTGATAAGGAGAAGTTGAGTTTAGTCAACTGGGAGAAAATTGATGAGGATATACAAAAGAAGTTTGAACTAGTCAAGGAGCCAGTAAAGTCAACCATCTATCACTCTCAAGTCAAGTAAATTTCTGTGAATGAGATGAGCATGAACTATCTGAAAAGGGGACAGTCATCCTGCATCAAATCTCTAAAGGCTGAAACAATTCTGAAACCAAGGGTAAACTATTCAAAATCATCATTGAAGAACCCTTTATATACTGTGTATAAGACACCTAAGCCTGATGAAAAAAAGCTCATGTCAAGGTCAATTGCTTTCTACAAAGATTCAGCTGATTCAGCCTCTAAAAGAAGAATGCTAAAATTTTCAGGAATGGGAAAGAAATTTGTGTGGTGGCTGGACATCCTCAATTTGCCCAAGCAAAGAGAGAAGAAAAGGCTAGATTGAAGCAGGAAAAGAAGCAAGCTGCTCTAGATGCTAAAAAGGCTAAAAAAAGAGCAAATTGTTATCTAGGCCATGCTACATGCTGTAAATTCAACACAACAAATTCCTGCTCAGTCATCTGGAATCATTGAATCAAAGAAGCAAGTTGAACAATAGAAGAAATCTCCAAGAATCAAGAAATTGGTTAAAAGAACTAAAAGGAAACTAGACATTATTGATAAGGAATTGGAAAATCAGTTTCCCAAGGAATCCACTCCAACTACAACTCAAGCATCAAAACCCTCTATGGTATTTGAAGATATCAAGGTGGTGGATCCTTACGGGAACATCCATGGTGAACCTATTGTGCCTAAGGATGAACCAATAGAATGGGATAACATACCAATTCCTGACTTCTATTTGCCAATCCTTAACAAACCAAAGAGAACAAAGTCAAGAGTAGTGAAGAAAGTGAAGCTGTCACATCTCAAATCCAAATCCCTAGTCAAAGCTCAATCTAAAGTAAATAAGGGAGATTACATGTACTTGTGTGACATCAAAGAATTTTCTGATCTAAACCTCTATCTAGATGTACTAGATGAAGTGAGAGGAATTGATGCATACAGAAACCTACCTGAAAGGTTAGTGTTCAAGTACAAAGGAGGAAAGGAAATTCAGTGGCTACTTCACAGGATCCTTCAAGAAAGCCAAGCTGTATTGATTAAGGTTTATTCATCCTTCAAGAAGAACTTTGGGTTCAATATTACTGCAAGAAGATTGGTACTGAAGAAGATTGAAGAGCTAAGGAGTGTTAGAGCTAAAGATGCACTCCCAAAGACTCTAATAATCCCTTACACAGGGAGAAGAGTGCATCTAAGGCCCTACTGGCTGATGGAGTTCATGGATGACAAAGGAATGAGAAGATTTTTCAGATTAAAAGACCAATTAAGCATCTATAGCAATGAGACTCTTTTGGAAATGCAAGGATAGCTAAATCTCTCAGAATCTGATGAACTGGAATTCCACAAGCAGCTCCAAAATTAGATTGAGGAAAACAACAGAAAGCTTAGAAAGAGATCCAGACCTTCAAGGAACTAGATAAATTTGCTCAGGCTAGAGGAGCATCTTGAAAATGATTGTGAGCAAAACTTTGTACATTTTGTTAATTGAAGCACTTTTCAGTATTATCTACTGTCTTTTAAAAGTTGTATTTTTAGGGTGTTTTGTTATCATCAAGTATCTCTTAATTTATGGCTACAATTCCAGTAGACATAAATTGGGGGAGATTGTTGGGTATATGTTGTGTACTTGATGATTTCATGAACAAAACACCTTGGTAGATTTTACTTAGTGAAAATATGTAGCACTCGACGGATAAGGTTTATAGTCCCGACGGATAACTCATTTTAGTCCCGACGGATGATGACTTATTATCCATCGAGTGAGTAGCTTATGTAACAATAAGTCCGTAGCACATATCTGCATACACATAGGTTAGAATTTATAGTAGTACTTAAGTCATGTTGACTTTAGCTAGATATGCATAATAGGTTGATTAATTGTATATAGATGATGTCTTGTAATTCTGCATAAATGAAATGAAGTCAAGTGCCTGACTGCTACCCGACGGATAAACAACAATGAATTCGACGGATGATCAACAACCCGACGGATGATCAATAACTCGACGGATGATCATAAACCCGACGGATAAAGAATTCAAATATATGTTGACAGTGACAACACAGTCACATACGTCGAGTGTATACAAATGGAATGTGGTAGCCTATTCAACTGGGTTTTCGAGAACAAAGAAGCATTGCCATTTCCATGCTATTATGAAGATATTCAAAGATGCTGGAACAGAGTAATGAAGTAGCATTGTAATAGACTAGCTAGTTTTTGTTTTATTATCCTGTCTCATTACTTTATAATCTTGGTGATATATAAACCAAGAAGTAGCAACTAAGGAACTATCTGAGATAAAAGCAGAGAAACATTTGTAAGCTGAACTGTTAGCATTTCTCTGCATTCTTAGTTGTTCAATATTTTTAAGCAGCTATGAGCTTTTTGCACACAGAGTTCTCTCGATATATATTATATATCTCTGGTGGAATCATTCAAATCCACCAGAAAGTTTTTAAAGACTCATGTTTTTAATTACTTGTGTTTTGATTCATTTAAGTAACTATTCCACATTCTGCTAATCAATTCACACTTATATATATATATTTGAGTTAGAACATTTTTATTCAAGAAAAAGTTTCAAGAATTCCATTCGCCCCCCTTCTGTAATTCTTGTTACATTGTTAAGGGACTAACAGTTACTTAACGGCTAAATAATGTATTTATCGATCCAACAAGATCCAAAACATACTAATATTCCGTAAATATAAATATCCCTTTCTTTATTTCATTTTAAACGTAAAATCATAATCAGACAGTACAAACCACTGAAAACCAGAGAAAACCCTATTAAAATACCGTATTCTTGAAAATCAATTGCACAAACGAAGGAAATATTGAACTCCAATTCGAGCGTGCAATATATCAAAATGAAGCTCTCGAAAAACTCTTTCTGAATCAACCATCTATTTTTGTGCAGAAATTAAGGTATTTCTCATATTTAATTGTTTTAATTTGAATTATATATGGATTAAAATGTGAATTTTCGTTCTTGATGTTGTTTGTGTTATTTGATGGCATAATCATATAGATCTTTTCTTCCTAGTCATTTTGGTATATTATACTTCAAATTTGGAGTTCAATAACATGTAGAAATTAAGGTTTAATTCTCTGAATTATAAAAACTAGGGTTTATGTTCTTGAGTAATTTTAATCGAATTTGGGCATTTTTGTTTAGTTAAATCTTGGTAAAAACTGATGCTGCCATGATGTTGATATTGCTTTGAGGATTCGAAATATGTAATTAAATCGATTATTGGAATCGAAACGGAGCCTCACCGGAGTTAACAAACTCGGCGGCGGCGTGATTTTTGCAACAATATTCCGGCCAAGCGACCTTTCTTTTGCCCAGTCTATCACCATAGTAAGACTCAGGAGGTGGAACTCTATCGATCTGCACCTTCCTGTGCATTTTTGGACAGAGGAACGACGAGCGGCAACATCGTCGCCGGCGGCTCGTCGGAACAGGTGGCGGGGTGGGGAAAACTTCACTTTAACCCCTGTTGTTTTTCCCGTTTTCACTTTTCATACCCACTTTTGCAAAGGTTACATGTTCAATTTTACGATTAACAGTTTTAAAATCTTACACTTTACCCCTTTTATAAATTATTTTTAAATTTGTTTTTATCTATTTATTTATTTTCCAAAAATCATTATTTTAAAAAGCACCAACGGTTGATTTCCCAAAATACTAAACCATACAAATACAGTACTACTCCACAAATACATACACACCATGAACCAAGTATTTCAACAGAATTTCTTGAGCATACAGAAAATTATATACCTTGGAATATCCTATCACACCAAAGATCTATACCCTGTATCATCATTGAACCATTGTTCTTCAGATACTTTATTCTTTATCAGGCTGAAAGCCGTTCTTCATATTTACACCTTGATATACCTTGGTGATACCTATGAAATGTTTTATGCTCTGATATAAATGCTTTATCAATGTTAATCATGATTCTGTTTTTATTGAATTGTAATGGTTATTATATTGAATTGTTCTAGAATTGGATTATTTTTAAAAATGGACTAGATTCGTGGTCGGACCAGATTCGTGGTCATAATAGGCCAATGTGTGCCTTGGATCCAGTATATAGAGCAAAGCTGGGAGCCTTGCTCGGGGTTAGTGCATGACTTATCAGCAGCCTAACCTTGTTTTTTTTTAAAATGAAAAAGGATATCCAATTCTATTCATTACTTATCCAGAAACTTGATTCTTATGAATCATTTCAACTGATACATTTTTGAACCTCAGTTATTGCTATTATGACTTGCTGAGCTAGTTAGCTCACTCTTGCAAATCTGTTATGTTATTTTATAGTCGAAAATGAAATGGTTGGTAACGAGGATTCCCAGTCCAGGGTGCGAGCTAGGATTCCAGGATAAGATGGACCGAGTTAGCAGGAGCTTTATAATGTAGATGAGTTATTTAAGATTGTAAGAATGATATCATTATCAGTTGTAAGCGGAACTAGTTGGGATTTGGTACGATGTAATAAAAGTTAAGGTTGTGGCTTGTTTTCATACTTTAATCTGTTACGATCCATGGATATGGTAAGTAGGGTCTTTTACATATATTACTTTCATAAGCAGGTATTTATATATTGTGTGTGTGTGTGTGTTGTGAACCCGAAACCTGTGACCCAGGTTTGGAGGGCGTCACAAATTAACCATAGGAATAAGAAAGTAAAGTTGCACACAACAGACAAGGAAAATGATTGATTACGAATCGAAGAAATTCTAAATTATGAATAAATCTCGGGTGTGTTCTTCAAGGAATTGTTAGGCTTTCTAGATCCAGCTACTAAGTTATGGAGAATTTGACACTAGGAGCTGAGCCAGCGACTGAGGTTCCGTATTGAAAAAACAAGTAAATATGAAGAAATGGTGATCCAACTGCGAAATCTTTTAAGAATTAACATTTTAAAAACCCAATAAATTTTCACAAGATTATGATGGTGTTGGTTGAGACCATATGTTGGTCATCAGCAATTAAACAATTTAGCTAACAAGAATAAGTATATATTATTGAGAATATAGGATTTGTTTGATCAGTTGAAAGATGCAGTATAGTTTTTTAAAAAGTAACTACATGCAAGTACTAATGGTGGAAAATAAGATTAAAAGATATATTTAAAACGGATTTATGAAAAAGTATAAGTACTATGAATTATTAATTAGGGCGCTTGGATTGAAACATGAACTAAAAGATTCTGGAATAAATGAGTAAAGTCTTTGAGACATAGTGGAATAATATAATTATATTCATTGGTGATATTCTCTAATATTCTGAAAGGAATGAGGAAATGTATGGTTATATTAGTTAATTATTCTTCATGAACTTAAGTTTGGTTAAAGGTGTTTATTGTGTTGGTTAGCATTATATGTGCTTATTAGTATATTATGTGTTACAGTATCGTGAAATGAGGAGTGTGGGTGGTAGCAGTTGATTGGTATACTTGTTGGTGGTTTGGTTGATTGTTGGGGTCGGCTTGAGTCCGACTGGAGGTCAACAGTACAAAGGAGGTGCTGCCCAAATTTTCAGAAAATAACCTACTTTTAAAGGCAAAAAGTATACTTTCTTGTGTTATTAACCTCTCCGTTGGATACTCCAAACGATTGCGATTTTGGTTTTCAAAAAAAGGCTTTTTATAGTCATACCGACTTTATATAATTGATCTTTGATTTCATTTAGCTAGTCATCACTGGTTCAATTGATCAATTAAAGAGAGTTAATTGATTAATTTTATCAACTGATGGTCAATTTGACGGAGATTGATTCCAATTAGATTAAGTTAATTTCTAATATGACTTTCAGATCTGAAATCAAAGCGATTAGGGATTTGGAGAGAGGGGATACCAGTGAGATTCAGAAGTCCAATTAAATAGAGTAATTATAATATCCGGGAAAATTATGTGAGTATGTTATGTTAAATAAATAAATATTATGTGTTTTATAAGTTTAAAGTGATTATTGCCATGTTATTAAATGTTATAACTATTATTTGTGTTCCTGTGCGGACCAGAAAATTTTTCGAGTCATTAATATGTGTTCAAACTGCAATTAAATGAATCGATATGCAATCGGGACATGTGTTTATTAGCGTCTTTATCAAGGTACTTATTTTATTTCATTTTAAGTGTGTTTAATTGTATTTTATGTATTTTCGGGGTTTTTTTGTTAATTTAAGGATCGTTTCCGTTTTTCAAAAATAAACGGAGCGGGACCCCACACGGACGTTAAAGCTCACAAAATTCGTGTTTTTATTTTTATAGAATTATCTGTATTTCAAATACCCTTAATTTTGTATTTTTGCATTATTCGCAAATTTCGGGGAATTTTGATACAAATTTTATATTTTACTATTTTTAAAATTATTCCTCGTAATTATTATTTTGAGGTTTAATTATCTTAATTATGGGAATAAAAACACCCTTAAATTAATTTTAGGGATATAATTTTAGGTTTAATATAAATAGATGTATAATTATATTTTATTCAATAAAATTCAGAATATTAAAAAGAAAATAAGGAATTGAAGAACAGGGTGGGGGTGTTCTTGAGCTAAGGGATTAAATCTCAATTTTGGAGGTGATTCTGAACTCCAAACTGTAAGTATGGGTAACCAAAATGATGGGATTTTGATTATCTACCTGTTTTAATCATCAAAAATAGTCCAATATTCATAATTTTTAATTTCATTTTTTGGGTCCTTCGTCTGAATTTGGGGTTTTAATTTCTGGGTTGTGTTGGATGTTTTTGAGGATTACAATAGCTTTTCCATGATTAGAGTAATTGATTTATGTAAAAATTATATTCGTTGCACGTTCTTAACTTGCTATTCCTTTAGTCATAACTTATTGATTCGACATGATAATTCATCTTATTAATAAAACCTTGAGAGATATACAATCCAATTGCTCCCACATCTTTCAATACTTTAACACATAAGGTATCCGCAATAATCTTCCACGTCATCACATCCATATTCTAAATAACATATCGCAAATTCTCGTTCTTGGAGATGTATCCCTTATTGAAGTAGATTCCTTTGACTCGTAATGCATCCCTGGCTAGGGCCAGTGATTTGCAATTCTCACCATATGGCCTTGTTTCCTTTCCATGCATGAGAGGTAGATGAGACTTTGCTCGCTGGGTGTATAATATGTTGACTTTTGTTTAAAAAGCTCTCGCAAAGAACAACGGTACAACGAAACAACTAGAAGGATTCACAATTTTAATAAACTTAGAGTTGAAAAGAAAGAAGAAGTAATGATTTGAATATGAATGAGACAACCACATTGGTACTTAAGATGGCCAGTCTTTCATACCGTATGGTATACAACACATGATTAGGTGGCGTCCCACCCGACTCTTCGTCATTCCGACAAAGTGTCTCATCATAACACTGTTTGTCCCAATCAGAAAACAAAACTCGAGGGGAACAATTAAATTTGAAAGGAATGCAAAATCCTTCTTTTTGATATTATTAAAAAGAATTTCTTAAGAAAAGGAGTTCAGACATTTTAGGAATTAAAAAGGAATATACGCTGTAATGTTGAGGACGAGGATGGTACCATTGGTCACCATCCACATTTCACTTGTATTCATCTTTCGAGCTTGCTCAATCATTTCCCAATTGTATCACATAACAACTTTAGAAGTATGCTAAAATGCCATCACAACTAAGCATTATGGTAGATTCTTACTCGTTAAGTCTCGCATCTATAACGTCGCACCTACACGTATAATACTTTAACAATTTGATTATAATGGCGTTCTTATCAGATAACCTTGAGTTTCCTCTTTTTAATTTGGAATAACCGTAAATCATTCAACATAACGATCATTTTATTAATAATATTCTTCCTTTAGAAAAGTCTGGAAATTTTCCCAATCTTCTTCGGTCATGCTCAGGCTTCCGTTTAATCAATGAATTCTTCGAACTCTGATAATCCCAGTAATTGGATGAATAGTTATTCCGTACCCTAGTTCTGTTGTTAATCCTATCAGACAATACTTGCACTCACTTCTTCATAATCACAGGTTACCTCGTTCTCCGAATTAACAATACTGAGTCTGAAACAACATCCTTCCAGATAATCCGGGTCTTTTAACAAATAAGAAACTCAAGTAGTAACTTGAAAACCAAGGTTTAAAAATTATTTTATTCAAAAAGGCTTTTAGAAATTTTGTGAGGAAAAATATTTTTCGAAAACTTGTTAAAAATTTTGAAAATTTTGAAAACCACACCTCCGGTTGTCCTTACTGTATGAGTTGGTTGTTTTCCTTCTTATGACCAGATACCAAGTTAAAGAAATGATCACCCAAAGATCCATTCACTTTCATTTATCTCCTTTCCTTCATTAGGTCTATTACTTTCCGTAATCAATGAAAACTTCCGCTGTCGTTGCACGTTATCTTATTCGTAGCTTCACATTAAGGATCCCATACTGGTAGTACTCCCGTTAACCACTTTGCAATCATTGAGTGGAACAGATTATCCAATAGTCAACAAGTCAGCTAATGTCACATCATCTTGTTAAAATGTTTATCACATCATTACAACACCATTTTCTAATCTCAAGAAATCTTCAGATCCCTAATCTCCTCTAACTCTCTCTTTTCAACACTTTTCTACTTCATTTCACAAGCTAGTCATGAGTGGCCTAATTACTAATAGCTTCTTTTAACCGGATACAGCCATCCTACAGAACACTTGAATCTTCTTTCTAAACTCCTTCTCACCTTAATTTATATCTCAATACTCACCGTTTACTGCCGCTATCACATCCCTTCTCGCAAACGCTGTTGTTTCGTTGGAAAGGTTTTTAAACTAAGGATGTAGAATATGGTGTATAATAGACAGAAAAGATACATTCATAGTTGAATGTTCAAAAGAACAAGAATAAGCAAATGAAGGTTCTTGAATAGGTAGTCTAATATCGAGAGATGATAAAATAGCGTTGAATAACTTAGAGAGGCACAACTATCATAACAGAAGGTAATACCGCTAATACTGATGGAAGATCAAGGCGCAAATTAAATCTGAGAGAAGATGACGATCTTTAAACGGAAGGTTCCAAACGATCAGTTGATGTAGGGAAATCAGGATCTGCCATTGCCGTTGCCTGGATATCACGTTGCTAGTCAAGAATCCCGAATCGCAACATGAACCGTGCCGGAGACCTACTATACAGTCGCACTCAACCTCACAATGACCTATCTTTCTATTTCCTATTCCTAATCCTAACCCTCTACCCAATCCCGACAATCTAGGCTTGTTTCAGTGACTTATAACCTGTAGCTCTGATACCAACCTGTGGCGTCCTCCAAACCCGGGTCAGAAGTTTGGGATCCACAACACATAATCAATATATAAACCTGTATATATAAAATATTATTTGTAATGACCCTGCTTTACATAACCACGGATCACAACAGGTTAAAGTATGAAAACAAGCCACCACCTTAACTTTTATTACAACGTACCATATCCCAACTAATTTAATTTACAACTGATAAAAAAAAATTATTCTTCAACCTTGCTATCTCAATACTGCCATAAGCTTTTGCTAGCTCGATCAATCATAATCTGGAATCCTAGCTCGAATATTGAACTGGGAAACCTCGCTATCAACCGTATTCTTCTTAACTGTAGAATACATAAAAAGATTCACAAGAGTGAGCTAACTAGCTCAGCAAGTCATATTATCAATAACTGAGGTTAAACAATAATAAACGAGGTGATTCAAAAGAATCAAGTTTCCTGTTAAACAGTCAATAGAATTGGATATTCATTTTAAGTTTTTAAAACCAAGGTTAGGCTGCTGATCAGTCACGCACTAACCCCGAGCAAAGCACACAGCACTGCTCTAACTACTGGATCCAAGGCACACATTGGCCTAACTTGACCATCGATATGGTCTGACCACGAATCTGGTCCACACAAAGAAAACTATTCAATTCTAAAGCATTTCAATATGATAAACAATAGAGTTCAATAAAACCAGATCATAATCAATAACCATAAAACATTTGTAAAAGAGCATGGTAAAAGTTCATAGTTACCAAAAAGGGTATGTCAAAATACATAAAAGAAGTGGCCTCCAGCCGGTAGGATAATTGGATATTAGATGAATAGTGTTTTTACAAGGTTTTAGTACTTTGATATCACAAGGTATGGTTGAGTATAAAAGTTTTTGTATGTGTAAACAATTCTGTTCCAGTGTTTCGTATATATGATGGATATATATTTGTGGAGTAGTATCTTATTTGTGTGGTTTAGTATCTGGTAAATCAACAAGAAATGGTTTACAAAGACTAAGGCTTACGGCTCAAAGATCAAATGTTGTGGCTCAGGTTCAAGGTTGAAGGATTCAAAATGTGTACTGTATAAAACAGAACTATGTTGGGTATTAACAATATGTCACCAGAGAATTTAAAAATATTTGCATTGTATTTTGAGAAGGGTTTAGAAATACTTGCCTTATCATAATCGATTTCAACTTCACTTGTACTTGTCTAATGACCCCATTCAACAATCACTCGTCTGTTTCTCTTATGCCTCGCTTCTATCCTCTGATCACTTGCGGTATTTTCTACATGTCAATTCTATTTTCTGATCACCTTCTTCTCTTTCTTACGCCCTGCTTACTCTGCTAGGCATCATAAGTATCTATTAATATTTAACTCATACCATTCTATTCGACATACACTTCTATCTACCCTTCATTTTACTCAAATCCGATTAACGGATTGAAAGTTACGCTATAAACAAGTAATCACCGAACATATAGACCGACAGTCAACCAACAAGTCACATATAACACATAACACGTTAAATAATCAATGTCATCCCATTTATAAAGAAGTCTCAGGTCATAAACAGGCTTTCGGTTACTTAAAATGATTTTTAAAACATTTTTCGGAATTAAAACGGGTCATTGGATCAATTTTGGAGTAATAAACAGGGTTCGGTTGGCCAATTCTGGCTCCGAAATAATTTTAGAATAATTATCGAGCCTTGAAAATAATTTAGAATAATATTTTAAAGCTCGAAACTATTTTTCGGAATTTTTAAATCATTTCTAAATAATTAAATCTAATTAAATAAGTAATTAAAATCAATTAATAATTAATTAAATCAATTAATCAATTAATTTTCAAATTAATTGACCAATTAATCAATTAAAAATTAACTGAAATTAATTAACTAATTAATTCAGATTTATTTTTGAATTAAAAATAATTTTCGGAATTAAAATACTAATTTTTAGAATTTTCAGAAATTAAAAATGAATTTTTATAATAAAAATAAATAGGAAATATGATTTTTAAATATTTTTAAAACAGGAATCCAACTTTTGCAAACTCTGGAAAGTTCAGGGACTGAACTTCATCGTTTTCAAAAGTTGGGGTACTAAACTGCAATTTTCCAGCCCTTCGCCGGAAAACAGTCGTGTTCGCTGGAGAACTCAACTCCGGCCTCCTCCCACCACCACAAACTCCAGATTTAATCTATACTTCATAAGGAACACAACCATGCCATCAATTCATTCTAATCATCCCGGAATTAGCCGGAAAATGATCAAGAATCTCGCCGGTTTCCGGCGAGTTCGACGAAAACTTTAAAACCTAACTCCCTCTTTTACAGACCTCATTGATTCATGAAACTTATACGACTAGATTGCAAATTTCACAGAGAACACAACCCACTATAACACAACATCAATCTATCACAGAATAAGAAACCCCCAAATTTCAATTAAGAACATTCATATGGGTTATAAACCCTAATTTTAAAATTCGAAAATCAAACTCAAATTTGAACATGTTATTGAACTCCAAATCAGACGTATGACATATGAAAATCATCAGGAAAACAAGCTCTACAACATGCAATCATCAAATCATACAAACAATCATCTGAACAAAAATTCATATTTTTAATAATTTTAATTCGAAAATAAATAAATTTTCAGAAAATAAACCTTTGGTTCTGCAGTGAAATAAAGCTCAGAATCTGATAAAACACATCAAATCCTTCGTTTTGGTTACTCAAGCTTTGAAAACAGAGATCGGTAACGCCTTCGTTTTGCTGTTTGATTCTTAGAACAGTTTATGTAATTAGGGTTTTTCTCTGAAAATTATAGAATTAACTATCTGCAAATGATTTTGATACGAAATAAAATACGGTAAAAGGTTATTTATAATTACGGAAAATTAGTATCCCGTTGGATCATTTCGGATATAAACTGGTACGTTTATTTGTAAAAACTGATCCAAACGGTGTCGGTTTTCGAGATAATTATCCAAATCAGTACAATTTGTACTGCGGTCTTGGTCTCAGCGCCTGGTTACACGTATTACGAGGTGATAATTATGATAGTTTAATAAAAAGCTCCCGTTTCTCGAAAATACGAGTTTTATTGATTTACCGAAACGAATATTGTATCGAAAATGTTGCGCCGGGACCCGCGCAGGACAAACCGTACGCCGGATCGAAAAAGTCGAAACATGGAATATGCTCGGAATATTACAATTAGGTTAGGAAGGAGTTCTCGGAAAAGTTTCGGGTTCTAAAAACGTAACAACGGATGACGTCGGTTGGTTCCCGTTTTTATAAAATAGATTTTAAATACTCGGAAAAAGATTTTAGAAATTTCAGATGATTCTTATAAATCCATAAACCAACATAAAAATAATTAGGAAGATATGACAATTATCTCTATTTTATTTTGGACATATGAAAATTAAAATACTCAATTAATATTATTTTTGAATATCCAAGTACAGATAACATGTAACAATTAACTCACAGAATAGATACTGTACACACATAATAATTGTATAATAGCAAAAATAATTACACGATATATCCCGGATATTACAATATTTCCCTTGTAGCTTTAATCAAGTTCTGGTTCTTTCTTTGTACCACTCCATTCTGATGCGGAGTTCCTAGTGCTGAATATGTCTCAAAATATTCTTGATGTTACAAATATTAAACAGAACTACTTCTTGAATTCAGTCCCATTATCTGATCACAAGATTATTTCTTTTACAGTTGCTTCAAACTTGATCTTTTGATATGATCAATCACCATCTGTGATGTCTTGTCTTGAGAACGCACAAACAACAACTTTATATTAAGAATAGTCATCCTTCATCACTAAGTTATGTCTTTACTTTGATGTGATGTTATCATTGACTCCTCTTTCTGACATGCCTCATATTTAACATCTTCTGAATTCTAGATGAGGTAGTCCTCTCATAAACCCCTTTTCACAAAAGAGTTCCTTGAGTTGATTTCAAGGTGAGAGTTTCTAATGCCAAAGCTAAACTTTTGTCAGATGAAGCTTTCCAGTAGAAACCATTGACTTCACCTTTCCTGAGATTCCAGTCTAGCCACAAGCATTTCCTTTCCTTACTCTAAGAAGAGCAAGCTTCTCAATCTTCCTGCTTTAGATGAGACATTAATCCTTCATTGAATTGACATTTTGTCCTTTGATGCAGAACTATCTGCTAAGAGGATTTGTGCCTTGATTCTCCAGCAAGGAAGTTGCTTCAACTGTTATCAATGACTCCAATGATTAGTTGTTATCAGTGATACCAATTGTTCAATTCATGATGACATCCCGTTATCTGTATAGCTTGTCCCGTAATGAAAACCTTTGTTGTTGTAACACCCCCAAATCCGGGGTCGGGGATCCGGGTTGTCACGAGTTCCATTTCCCTTAATAACACTCAATCTTAATAAACAATCAACTACTCTGTACTGTGACCCCACAATAAACACACACACCACAAGTTATAGTCTCAGAGACGAATATCCAAAAATAACACGAGTCATTTTATTCCACAATTATATGCCATTACACCTTAAAAGGGTTTCTGAATAAATTTGCATTTCTTTGCCATAATTACAATTCATAAAGATACATAAGTCTGGTACATCAAAAGTTGAAAGCCTAGCCTATTGGTAGTTCCTACCTCAGCTACAGCGACATCAATGCCTATAGGAAACTGCGGAATGTTTCCTATCCGCTCGCGAATTGAGAGCTTGGTCCTCTTTATCTTGTCTATCTGATGTTGTGTGATGAAAGAAGAAAGCAAGGGTGAGCAACAAGCTCACCGAAATAATATGTATAATGATTAACAATATATGAGCATTCTCATAGTACTCATGAAAGTCTTGGTCAAGTAAAATATTGAACCAAGTTTGATATCTTATCGCGACCAAGTCGCAAAATATTCAGTATATATGTATATATACTTTTCAAAATCTTGGAAGTCCTCTTCCATGCATAATATACACAGAGTTCCAGTTGATAACTGTATAAAAATATCATTGCAAGGTGATCTCATATATCTAACCTTGTCTCAATGTTTTTGTGAAAATCTTTGTCATGCATAAGATAATCATTAACAAGATATAAGTTGAAAAGATGAAGTTACAAGATACTCCAATATACTTATATATTTTCCGGATACTACTTGAACTACCACCGTTCAAGGTATCATCAGTTTCAAAAGTTCATCACATAGATGAGACTACAAGAAAAGACTTGAATAGATTCAATCTTTGAAATATCCTCAAAATGAAATGAAGTTACGAGATACTTCATTTGATGAAAACATCATTTTGAAAACTCGACCCTGCCAACACTCAAGAATCGCCCAACCGTAGCCTTTCTATCGAAGTGCTCTGGGTAGTGTTGCAGAATATCCAATTGGATGATGAACTCATTACGGGAGTTTGCCGCGCCAGGAAGACCACTCACGATGATCAGTCGTAGTAGTGCAACCCCACCATTTTCTACATGTAGAGGAGAACAATCGGATTTACTTGTCAACCGAACCCTGGACTCCTAAGGAATGGACCGTCTTAGCAGAACTTCCAGGCCATTTGGGCTAATATAATAAGGCTGGGCCGGCGCCACTCGACCACTTACGCCACTCCTAGTTCAGATGAAATCCATGACTCTGAAACGTAAAGCTCGTCCCCCCTTTCCCCAAGTAGAAACTTGTTGATACGGCTCCACCAAGAAGTCGTATCTAGTTGGAAAGCTCACCGATATTTCCCAGGCGGTGCCTGTTAATGGATTAACTTGTTCCAAGAATTTTACTTCCCGAGTGTTGGGTAAGTAATCAAAAACTCTTTTATCAAAACAGCAACCTTGTTGCGAATATAAAATACACCACAGAGCCGGATCCCTCAGGTTTTGAGCGAGTATATAAATCCCCTTCGAAAGGAAGATCTTAAATATAAAAAAAATGAGTTTTGGGATCCGTCCTAACCTTTAAAAATCATTTTGAAGACTCGAAAACATTTTTAAGAATGTTTGGAGTAATGCTGATTTAATAAAATAAATCAGTCCCAATATATCAGAAAATATCTGAATATTATTATTTAAATAATATTCCCATAAAGAATAATATTTATAAAAAATAATTGAAGTAGAAGTTTTAAAACTCATACTTGAAATGAATAATAAATAACCAAAGATATACTTATACGAAAGTACGATCTTTATTTGAATAATCGAAAATAAGTTTGATTATCGAAACATTATTCTTTAATAAAATAAAGAATATTATTTAAAAAAATAAGCAGAGTCATAAGTCCTCGAATAAATATTCAAAACAATATTCATTAAATAAAATAAGCGGAGTCATAAGTCCTCGAATGAATATTCAAAATAATATTCATTAAGTGAAATAAAGTTATCGAATAAACTTTATTCGAATAATAGTTTTGAAAACTATTTATATATATATAAATATATATATATATAATATACTCGGGAACATTGTCTCCCGGATTAGAAAATATGTTCACCTTTGGGTCCCCTATACTAAGGGTATACGCAACTACTGCTTATCTCTAGCATAGGTATTATGCAACTTATAAGCAATTAAATCAACAATTAGATATGAAGATTACGAAACAGACATGCATATATACCATATCAGTATGCTCCAATATATCACAAGATTTGCTAATAACAATCATGCACTTATCACAAGATAATGCATATACATATATACATCACAACAACAGTATAACGGGTAGAAAACTTGCCTGAGTGCTCCGGGGTAGACTTAAGCTTAGAGTGGGTTCGGTAACCTATGAACAATAACATAAGCCGGAATTAAACCATGGTCGCTTAAGAAACTAGACTTTAACCAATTGAACCCTAACGTTTGCTTATGGTCATTTCTACGCTTAACAAATCACATAAGTCGTTCGAGTACCCTCGGCTCCACCATTTTTAATAAAGTAATCGTTACGAATTTTAAGGCGACGCTTTCGCGAATACCCTACCAACTGCCTAGTCCACTTTACATAATTGTTTCATACTCCAATTAGTCATTTAAGGGCCTTAACCAAGGTTTCAAAGTAAGGCGAGGGGTAATGGTTCGTTCGCGAAACGCCGTTACTTATAACGGTCGTTTCTCCTAAACCGTACATCGGATTCAAGCAAACCACATATCAAAACGAAGCTCGTAACATGAACTATCTAAACATGGTAAAGGTTAGAATCTTTCAGTGAGTTCACGGGTCCTAAAGTTAAGACCAGAATAGTTAAGGAAAATCGGGCATTATGACGACTATGTTTACGCGATTACCAAGTTTTAAACCACTCCAAACAACCACCATTCAACTCACAACCAACAATACAACCAACCCTCATCCAAAACTTACTACATCAGTCCCCAAACCTCAAGATTTTCCAATTTATACAACCCCGCACATGAACTACTAGCTATACTTAAGTTTCATTAACTATAAACAAGATTTCAACATCCAAATCACTACAAATCCAATCCAAACTCTAAACACACAAGCATCATGCTTCTCATTTACTATAACCATCAAAACCATTGTAATACTCAAAGTAAAGTTAGGGTTTGGAGGTGTTATACCTTCCTTGGAGTGATTAGAGTAGCTAGGAAGTCTCAGGGAGCCTCCTACAAGCTTGATCTTTCCAAAGAAATCAAGAACACAAAGTTAGGTTTTGAAGTTTCTAAAAGTCAGATTGAAAGAACTGTCAAAAAGAGGGTCTTACCATGCATATTTGGACGAGACTTCTGAACAAGAGTTGTAGGCCATCTTAATACCTTTCCAAAGAGCTATAGAACATACTATTTGAGTGAGTATTGAAGGAGATATGGTAGTTTGAAGTTGCTGCTCTGGTTTTGGCCGAGAGCTTTTGTTCTTGGAAAGCAAAAGTCAACTTCTAATTTGTGTTTTGTGATTTGTTTTGCCTTGGCTTGGTTGCTACCTTTTGTTTGTTAATTAAATTATTACCATGGTAAAAATTGTGTGGCTCACAATCAACCAACCAATCATTCCCACTTTGTCATGCTCATGTCATATGCTTATGTCATCTTGTTACACTTGTCTTCCTCTTGTTGGTGTGATGACATCATCGTCCATTAACCTCTTTGATTAACCCCTAATTACTTGGCTAATGACCGCTGATCTGTTATACGGTTCGCTTAACTTTCGTTCTCGTTTATCGTTTGAGGGATCTTACCCGGGATCTTATTACTTGGGTTCCCCTAAACCTTTCTCAATATCTTATATTCCTTTTATGATCCTCTCTTATAATCCTTGAATTAAATCCTTTTAATCATGTTACCTTATACTCAATTCTTTCGGTATGTGGTAGATTTTCGGGAAAAATCAAAGTGTTTGAATTTGGATTCTGACGATCTTTACGTACACTTATTTACTTTATGGAATACTAATACGATCTTAGAATTTCCATAACAGTAATCCTATATAGCGTGGTCTGATAATTTTCCTTAATCAGCATCATCAGCAAAAGTTACTATTCATCCGTGTTTCAAAAATTCCAAAAATTGGGTTTTTACAGTTGTCATCTTCAAAGATTATTGACGGAATAGCTTTTTTCAATCACATTTGATTGTGAGGCTCTTTCTTTGATCATATGCCTTGAGTATGAATTACCAAGAATACATAAGAATCAATTGACCTGTTATGTCCTGCACACACAAATGGATTAACAGTTCTTAGTACCCAACTTATTAGTTTGGGTCCAGATGGATTAGAGATATTATTATAATCATAGATAACAACAGCTGCAACCTTATCATGCTAATTCTTATCTTTGACTGACCATTTTTTCCATTTACATACCCTTGACAGATTTGTCTCTAGGCTAGGGGAAAATTGGTTCCAACCTTACATAAGGAGGACTAACAGTCTTTTCCCTATTATAATTCTAAACATGCTTCTTCTATAATTAATGCAAGTACTAAGAGATGCATTCATGGCATAAAAATAAGCAAGCATTGTATTAAGAATACATGGCATTCATTCAGAAACATTGCACATAAGAATTAAGTGAGACAGACATGATATGGAACAAACAGAATTAACAAATAAATCACTAATTCTATCTAGTCTAATCCTGTTGATAAATCTCATCTAGCTATCTCAATCCAATTATAAATTAATACATCTTAACAAACAATTGAGATCAAATGAATAAATCACATTGTATTAGGATACAGGAGATAAGTATAGACAAGGGTCTTAAGTGCTGGAAACATATATCTTACTAAAGCAATTAATCATGTTCAATAAATATTCAAATACATATTTAAGATCATCTAAAGTAATATGCACAAGTTAAACATCAATCCTAGTTACCAGAAAAATAATCTAGTGAACTAGTTCAGCATTATCTATGTGTGATGCTCTCATGCTTGTGCAAGTGTTAAACATTTAGACAATAAGATCTTATTATGCATTGAATATTGAAAGCAAAGTATTGCAGTGGTTCAAGAATTTGAAACCTGAGATATGTGAGTTGGACCATCTTCAGAGATTGCTATAAAAGAAAGATATTCATGATTCTCGCCATCTGATTTATCCCAACCCTTTCCCGTGCACTATAAGTTTTGACTGGCTGCTTCCATAAAAAAACATTCCACCTTTGTCTCAACTCTTCAATTGAATCCCTACTCATCCTTGTTTGTCAAGCTTCTTGTCTGTTGTAGCAAAACCCCTGATAGTTACTAGACACATATTGCTTGTCAAACCTGTAGCTATCAAATCTTGTTTATGTCTCATTCTCAGTCTTATAATCACCTCTTGAACTGGATCTGTAAGAATCTCTGCTTCAGAATAAATAGGCTTGATCCTTGGATATATCTTATATACTCCTTGTGAATCTGATGTGACTAAACTTCCCTGACAAGTGAAACACTGCCCTGACGTCTACTCCCTCAAGTACTTCTTCCTGAGCTTCTTCTGATTCAGCTATCAGTAACTCTTACATTCTGTCCCGAGGTTCCAACCTTACTGCATGTGACTGAGATATCTGTATGTCCCCACTATTCTCTCTGACCTCCACAATTCCTGCCTCTTTGATCTCATTAATTCCATGATAAATGTAGCATTGGTACAAACCACTATGTGACTGTATAATCTGGAATCATAAAGTTGTCTTAAAACATCCGAGAAAAATTGTACCCGTAGAAATTTCATTCATTCACTGCGTCTGAAAATCCAGTGGTATCCTATGGAGTAAGCCTTTGAGGATGTTCCACAATTTTCGTTTGTAGGTCTTGAAATCAATTCCATTGGAGTAAGAAAACCATTATCTAAAATTTCCGTGTTCAGGAATTTTCCGTCTGAATAGCACATGGTCTTCGTTTTCTTCAAAAGATTAAAATCCACTTTAAATGCACGGAGGAATCCTGAGTCTGCCAATACTTTGAGTAACCTTAATTTAATATTTAAGAGAAATTTAAATTTCCAGTATTTTTTAATTTTATTAGAAAATAAATTAATCAAAAATAAATATTTACGTAAAATCTAATTTTCAAGAATTTCAAATTTTCTTAAAAATTAAATAAAATGTAAATTATTATTTAAGAAAAAATTTAAATTTAAAAATTTTAAATTTTATGGAAAAATAATTTAATCAGAAATAATTATTTTTGGGACTACAGAATTGTTGATTCTATGGTGATCAGAGTAGCAGTAGTAGCACTTAGAATTATGTTCCAAATCTCACTGGCGACCACAGTAGGAAGGAGTGAGATGACTTGGTTTATTTTTGCATTACTGTGTGTGTGGCGACTATACTCTGTGCAGTTTTTCCCCGCGCCGTCTTTGCCTTAGAATCCTATTTGTATGGTGACTATTGCTTCACAACCCGGCTATGGCGATTGAGTATTGATACAGATAGAACGCGCGTGACCACCACAATTACTGAGATCCCGGCATGTGTTCTAGGCGCGTGCAGTTCAAATTGCTGCCAAAATCACGTGCGCGTGCTTCTCCTAGCATGTCAATATCTTCCCGCACGTATTACAGTCTTGGAGAATTGAGTGGCTTCTGTGGCGACAGCTTTTCTCTGTGGCGACAAGGAGTCTCTGTGGCGACAGGGAGTGGCTTGTTGATTGCCTATGGCGACAGCTTAAACCATTTCATTTATAGTACATATAAATGTACTTAGTAAACAAACCAACCCGTACATGTTTGTTTACTTTGATTATTTTACTTTTGTTTATTTGTTTTTTTCTTTTTTTTTCTTATTTTTTTCTTTTTGTTTTTCTTTTGTTTTTCTTTTCTTTTCTTTTTATTTTTCTTTTTGTTTTTTTCCTTTTTAAGTTTAAATTGTAATTAAATTAATTTATAAAATAAACTTAAATAAAACTTATATAAATAAACTAATTTAGATTTATAAAATAAATTTATTTAAAGTTTATAAGATAAATCAATTTAAGTTTATTAAATAAATTATATTAAAGTCCATTAAATAATATTTATTTAATTTAACAATTAAACTTTGAGCTTCGCCAGTCCCTGAGCTGTTTAGCTGTGTACCCCGCGCACCTCTTCTCGTACTTTAACAGATAAACATTCAATTCAAGTACGTTCCTCAACTTAACAATTCTTCTATAAATAATACACAGATTCCTTTCACGAGCTGTTGATGTCTAGTACAACTGGTCTGGTTCACAGACGACTAATCCCGATTCAGGTCTTTGTATCATAGCCTTGATTATATTGTTAAGCTTGCCTCAACTTTACCGCTTCAGACACTGACTGTCAATAAACAACTGTACTTTCACTGGAATCCTTTTTGGTACTTTAGACAACGTCTTCATTAACTTCTGTCTATACCCTGTCTTCAATTCTTCAGATTCCTATGCTTCGAACACTGTCTATCTTCAATCAATGCCAATACACTGAAATCTTCCGGTAGCACTTGTATACTGAATCTTCAACATTTTTGAAACCCTGAAAGTCTTTAACCTTTAATCTTCACTGAGGCATGATCATATTAATGAACTTCTTTCAGTGACCTGTAGACAGACTTCAGGCTTTCTTCTAATCTTCTGATTCTTTGTATTTGCCTTGTCTTCATTCTTCCTGATTTCTTGTGTAGACGTATTATTATTAACCTGTCTTGTTCTAGTGTTGTTATCGTGTTGAGTTATCACGTAACTATTCATACAGCTACGCAGTCTCACCAACAAGGGCATTATGCTAACAACTACAAAGACCAAGCACAAGGTGTAAATGTTCCAAGGATTACAGAACCATCCTCTCAAGGTGTGCCAAGGATTGAAGGACCACCAGCAAAGAACCAGCCAAAAGCCAGAACATTCAATATAACTATGCAGGATGCTGTTCAGAGTTCTGACGTGGTTGCAGGTACGCTTCCAGTCAACTCTGTAGATGCTAAAGTTTTAATTTATTTTGGAGCTACAAGGTCATTTATTTCTCAAAGTTTTGTCGATAAACTACATTGCGAAGTTGAATTGCTAGAACAAGTGTTAATGATAAAATTAGCTAACAAGAACCAAGTTCCCGTAGACCGAGTTTGCCCAAGGTGTGATATTGAGATAGGGGGACATTATTTTTATGCCAACTTAATACCTTTTAAGTTGGGAGAATTTGATGTAATCTTAGGAATGGATTGGTTGTCATAGAACATGCTCCAATTGATTGTAAGAATAGGAAAGTGAGACTTCAGATATTGGATAGTAAGAAAAAGGTGATATTTCGAGGAAGTAAGCAGGAAAAGAAGTTTTTAGCGGTAGCTCAAGAGAAGAAGTTATTGCGTCAGAATTGCGAGGCATATTTGGCCCATGTGATCGACACTAGCAAAGAAATACCAGCACCAGAAACAATTCCAGTTGTCAATGAGTTTCCAGATATTCTTCCAGACAATCTTCCAGGGTTACCTCCAGATAGAGAAATTATGTTTGCAATTGATTTAGCACCCGGAATGGGACCGGTATCTAAAGCTCCATATCGAATGGCACCAGTGGAGTTGAAGGAATTGGCAATTCAACTACAAGATCTTTTGGAGAAAGGAGTTATAAGACCCAGTGTATCTCCATGGGGCGCACCAGGTATGCGACTGTGTATTGACTATCGAGAACTGAATAAGCTGACCATTAAGAACAAGTATCCTTGCCAAGGATCGATGATTTATTTGGCCAACTGAAAGGCGTTGTATGGTTTTCTAAGATTGATTTAAGATCCGGATATCATCAACTGAAGATCAAGCCAGAAGATATTCTGAAGACCGCATTCAGAATCATATATGGGAATTATGAGTTTCTAGTAATGGAATTCGGGTTAACCAACACACCAGCAGCTTTCATGGATCTAATGAATCGAGTATTCAAGAAGTATTTGGATAAATTCGTTACTGTGTTCAAAGATGACATTCTAATCTATTCCAAGATAGAAGAGGAGCATGCAGAGCATTTGAGGATAGTTCTGGAGATAGTACGATAGGAGAAATTGTACGCAAAGTTTTCTAAGTGTGAATTTTGGTTAAAAGAAGTACGATTTCTAGGGCACGTGATTAGTAATAAAGGGGTGGAAGTGGATCTGACAAAGATTGAAGCTATAATCAACTGGGAGAGACCAAAAACACCAACAGAAGTAAGAAGCTTCATGGGATTTGTAGGTTATTACAAAAGATTTGTGCAAGACTTTGCGAAGATAGCTACGCCGTTAACAAAGCTCACCAGGAAGAACCAAAAATTTGAATGGGATGAGAAATGCAAGGAGAGTTTCTAGGAATTAAAGGACGGATTAGTATCTTTTCCAGTGCTAGTCTTATTGGATGATCAAGGAAACTTTGTAATCTACAGTGACGCGTCTTACAAAGGATTGAGATGTGTTTTGATGTAGCATGACAAGGTGATAGCCTACGCTTCAAGACAACTGAAACCATATGAAGAGAAATATCCAACTCATGATCTAGAATTGGCATCTATAGTATTTGCATTGAAGATATGAAGACATTATCTGTATGGGGAAAAGTGCGAGATCTACACGGACCACAAGAGTTTGAAGTATATCTTCCCACAGAAAGAGTTGAACATGAGGCAGAGGAGATGGCTGGAATTGATCAAGGACTACGACTGTACTATCAACTATCATCCAAGTAAAGCAAATGTGGTGGCAGACTCTCTCAGCAGAAAAGAAAGCTTAAATATGATCACTTCATCTGAGGAATTGATCAAGGAATTTGAGAAACTTGAAATAGAGGTCAGTATTTCAAGTATGTCTACAGATATGTTGTGTGTAATGTCTTTTCAACCAGAACAATTAGAGAAGATAAGAAGATGTCAGGAAGAAGTAATGAGCCATGACCAAGAAGAGCTGACAGGAGAGGAGAAAAGGAGTCAAAAGGATGATAAAGGAATCTTAATATTTTCTTCCAGAATATGGATACCCAATGTAGTTGAGCTGAAAGATGAAATTCTTCGAGACGGTCACAACTCCAGATACTCAATTCATCCAGGAAGTACGAAGATGTACCGAGACTTAAGAGAAAACCTTTGGTGGCCAAACATGAAGAAAGAAATTGCGGAATGGTTAAGTAAGTGTTACACTTTCCAGCGAGTCAAAGCATAACATCAAAGGCCCATTAGACTGTTATGACCATTGGACATTCTATAATGGAAGTGGGAACATCTTGTGATGGATTTTGTAGTTGGATTACCGAGGGCCAGGGAAAATCATGATGCTATTTGGGTTATTATTGACAGATTGACGAAGTCAGCGCACTTTCTTCCTATCAACGAGAGATTTTCATTGGACAAATTGGTTCAGTTATACCTGAAGGAAATTCCAGTTGGAAATGGAGTTCCAGTATCCATAGTTTTAGACAGAGATCCTTTATTTAATTCAAGATTTTGGAGAAATTTTCAAGATTGTATCGGAACAAAGCTGAATATGAGTACCGCGTATCATCCGCAAACAGACGGTCAAAGTGAAAGGACAATTCAAACTATTGAAGATATGCTAAGGGTGTGTGCTCTAGATTTTGAAGAAAGTTGGGACGAACATTTGCCATTGGTTAAATTCTCCTACAACAACAGTTATCATGCCGGTATTGAAATGTCGCCTTACGAAGCTTTGTACATGAGAAGATGCAGATCTCCAATCGGTTGGAAAGAAGTTGGTGATAGAAAGATTTTGGGTCCAGAAGACAAAGAAGAAAATAGAACTCATTCAGAAAAGATTAGTGACAGCTCATGATCGTCAACACAAGTATGCTCATCCTGCCAGAAAAGATATAAAATTTAAAGTTGGTGAATCAGTGTTATTGAAGGTTTCACCTTGGATAGGTTTATCAAGATTTGGGAAGAAAGGAAAGTTGAATCTGCGCTATGTTGGCCCTTTTGAGATTTTGAGGAGTATGGGAAAGGTTGCTTACGAGTTAGCATTACCACCTCACATGCAGCATATCCATAATGTGTTCCAAGTGTCAATATTGAAGCATTATTTGCCTAATTCAAATCATGTGATATAATACGAGCCAATCGAGATTCAGCCAGATCTGTCTTTTGTAGAGCGACCAGTGCAGATTTTAGATAAGAAAGAAAGAGTGCTTAGAAATAAGTCTGTGTCTTTAGTGCGAGTCTTGTGGAGGAATCCCAAGGTGGAAGAATCGACCTTGGAGTTGGAAAGCAAAATGCGATCCAAGTATCCTCACTTATTTTCCTAGGCTGTTTCTGAGGACAGAATCCTGTTAAGGGGGGAAGGATGTAATATCCGGGAAAATTATGTGAGTATGTTATGTTAAATAAATAAATAAAATGTGTTTTATAAGTTTAAAGTGATTATTGCCATGTTATTAAATGTTATAACTGTTATTTGTGTTCCCGTGCGGACCAGAAAATTTTTTGAGTCATTAATATGTGTTTAAACTGCAATTATATGAATCGATCTGCAATCGGGACGCGTGTTTATTAGCGTCTTTCTCAAGGTACTTGTTTTATTTTTTTTATATGCGTTTAACTGTATCTTATGTATTTTCGGGGTTTTCTATTAATTTAAGGATCATTTCTGTTTTTCAAAAATAATCGGACTGGGACCCCACACGAACGTTAAAGCTCACAAAATTCATGTTTTTATTTTTATAGAATTATCTGTATTTCAAATACCCTTTAGTTTTGTATTTTTGTATTATTCGCAATTTTTGGGGAATTTTGATACAAATTTTATATTTTACTATTTTTAAAATTATTCCTCGTAATTATTATTTTCGGGTTTAATTATCTTAATTATGGGAATAAAAACACCCTTAAATTAATTTTAGGGATATAATTCTAGGTTTAATATAAATAGCTGTATAATTAAATTTTATTCAATAAAATTCAGAATGTTAAAAAGAAAATAAGGAATTGAAGAACAGGGTGGGGGTGTTCTTGAGATAAGGGATTAAATCTCAATTTTGGAGGTGATTCTGAACTCCAAACTGTAAGTATGGGTAACCAAAACGATGAGATTTTGATTATCTACCTGTTTTAATCATCAAAAACAGTCCAATATTCATAATTTTTAATTTCATTTTTTGGGTCCTTCGTCTGAATTTGGGGTTTTGATTTCAAGGTTGTGTTGGATGTTTTTGATGATTACAGTAGCTTTGCCATGATTAGAGTAATTGATTTATGTAAAAATTATATTCGTTTTATTGTTGAAATGTTCGAATCGAGCTTTGAATTTTTTTGATAGTTTGATGTTCGATTTTTGGAATATATATTAATATTTTGATGTTGAGGATGTTATGAACATATTCTAGATGTTTTATGCTTCGAGTTAATAGTTAGTTCGTTGATTGTGGTGGTCGTTTGATAGCTCGTCGGAAAACCGACGAGTTCGCCGGGTTTTGGTGAATAATAAGCCGGAGAAATCGATGCGGTTACTGTCTATTGATGTGATTGATGTTTCTGAAGTCCTCAGTTGATGCTGAATGGTTTGGGATTTGGAAACCATGAAAAACGAGCTTGTTTTTGGCTCAAATGAAGCTCGTCGGAGTCCTACCAAACGCTGCCGGAATCTGGGCTTATTCCAGAAACCGGTCGGTATTCAACCCGGACCCGGCCGTGTTCTTCTTAACCCGGTTTAAGAACCCGGGTTTGATCCCCTGAAATCCCAACCCCAATCCCCATTTCTGTTTCACTGATTTTAATTTTAAAATTATTTCAAAAATCCTTTTTCCTATTTCCAAAAATCAATTTATTTTATTTCTAAAAATCATTTCATAGTTATTTTAAATTCTAAAAATTATTTACCTAATTATTTTAAATTCCTAAAATTATTTCCTTTTATTATTTTTAATAAATTCAATTTGATTTAATTATTTATAGTTCATTTTAGTTAATTATTTATGAGTTTAATTAATTGATTAATTCATTTAATCAAATAATTTTACTTATAAATAGTTAAATAAATGTAAATTATTTATTATTATTTCAAATAAATCCTAAAAATTATTTTTAAACTTTTAAAAATTATATTTTGGTATTTAAAAATCAATTAATATTATTATTAATTGATTTAATTCTATTTTACTCTTATTTTATTCGTAATAAATAAACCGTTCGTCCGATTAATACAAAACAAACGTGTACAGACTCAGAAAAATATTACGCTTTCAATAAAAATACTTCTGAGTCCTAATTTCTTTTGTAATGTTATGTCATTTGAATTGTGTATCAGCCTGAATCGGTATTTAATCGTTAAACACTGTTATTGATCTAATTTTAAATCTGAACGTTCTAAAACCTATCTTTTCCCTAGCTGCTTTATGTATTACCTGAAATATGTGATTACATGTTATATGAATAACATGATTACGTGCTATGTGATATGCATGATATATGTTTACAGTTTTATAATGCCATGATTAGTTATAAATGATCGGGTAGATTTCAAGACGTATAGTTACGTCGATTGAGTTTGGTTCTGTCAATTAAGATAGTCCTTTTGTGTATAGAATCGAATAGCAAGGAGTGCAGTTAAGTATTAGACGGAGTCAGTAGCCAGCAGTCATAAGCTAGAGTTATAGTAAGGAGTCATCAAAAATATCAGGCAAGTTTTCTCCCTTATTCTAAATTCAGAATAGCCTATTGTTTATATATTCAAAATATGAGAACTGTTTATAAATACTCTGATAGCGCATCGAATACCAATACTCCTATGTTTATTGAAATCCTTTTATTCTAGCAACCATTATGCTAGAACCAATATTTTGATTCGATAGATAGTAAATAACTATACTATCCATATATACTCTATAGAGTGAAACTTTGAGTTGAGATTAGCGAATAACTAATTGTTCTAGTTATTTCGCCATCAGTTGTTGAGATAACTCCGGACCATGCAAAATGTAGAGTTGAATGGATAAGGATGTCATTGATAGGACTCCTTTAATCAAAATTGTTTTGTGAATTGGTTATTGGTTAGCGTAAGAGGCCGAGGCACCGGTCCAGCGTGAGCTATTATACGAAAGTGTAATATCTTGTTAGGCGAGTATATGCCTTTTTATGGATATCCAATAGGTACGGTATGGCTACGGGATATCGATACCTATATTTACGGTATGGCTGCAGGATACCGGTGCTGTTTCATGACTGATCATCAGGAACAACATAGTGCATAATTGTGTTTTGTTAAAATGTCGCTTAAACATTAAAGTTCATATCATCGTCTGATTTTACTCATATATTGTTATTGTTGTTCACTTATAAACTTCATACCACTTGCTGAGCATCTCTTCGCTCATACTTGTTTATTATTCTAATCTTTTAGCTAAGTCAGAGCAGGCTTGAATTCCAGGTTGGACCAGGAGAAGTGTACTTGTAGATAATTTTATGTGTTTTCCAGGTAGTCAGTTTGGGATGCTTGAATAGTCTGGAGATTTGTAATAAAACTTGAATAACTTGTAAAACTAATTAGACTAGTGGTTTGTAATAACACTTGGTTTGTTTTAGTGCCTGTTTCATACTATAACCTGTAATCGATCTAGTTACATGCAAGGGGTCATGTTTATTAGTTTAGTCCACTTTGCCTATTTTATTTTGTTTATCGGCTAGTGACCCCCAAATCTAGACCCCGGGTTTGGAGGGCGTCATAGTAATACTACCATGAGTTTGTTCCAGGCTTTGTCTAAATAGGTATGCCCTTTTGTAATAGACAGAAGAAATGAAAAGTTATTTGTACATGCAAGTGAGAAGAACGTATCCAAGAACTAGAGATTCAATAGAATAGCTAGGAGAAGGAAGGGGAAACAAAAGAAAAGAAGAAGAAAGAAGAGACTGGTAACTCCACCAATAATCAAGAGAATTTTATCATCTACAATGATATTTTATATGAAGAATTTGGTCATATATCTATACAGAGCAATAAAGTAATGGCCGATGCTCCGAAATACTGAAAGACTTTCGAATAAAAGTAGTCAACATATGATAAAAGCAGGCAATTATAGTATGTGAGTTGAAGATGTGGAGGTATAAAGTATATAATATATACAGACCCCAATATATTGAAATATATCTTCATTTCAAGTAAAACAAATATAAAACAGAGAATAGTTGGGATTGATTAGAAATTATAGTCGTTGATTAAAAGTTATTGGAGCAAGGCTAATGAGGTAGTTGATAGTCTCAGCGAAAAGGAAAGTTGATTTATTAACAAGGATAGTAAAGAATTCAAACAGTTAGGAATTGAAAACTCTTACTTCAGAGCCAGGCATAGAAATGATTTATTTAATGCTGAACCGACCAATACTATTGGGAAGAAGGAGTCGCATATGTAAAGAAGAAATAATGAGCTAGGGGAAATGAAAGACTTAAATAAGAAAGGAAGTAGAATCAAAAGGATGATAAAGAAATTTTATAGGTTGCCCAGGATGGAAGTAAGTTATGGACATTATGTGTGCCAAAGCTAAAGTAAAGAACATAATGAAACGTCTATAACTTGAGATAGGAAATTCATTATGAGAATATGATTGGAAACTGAGAGTTAAAAGGAAATATTGATAGACTTGGTATGAGAAAGTAGATGGTAACTATTTTGAAAACAAAGGCTGAGTATATTATGGTAACTGTTTTAAAAACGAGTACGTCTCATTAAGGGGGTGTCATAGTGAAATCACCTGAGTACTAAAGCTGAGGGGAGAATTATCGAATTATTATTGATAGGTTAACCAAACCTAATCATTCTCCTGTACTAATGAACAGTTTAACTGATAATTGAGTTCGTTGATGCTTGAGGAGATTATGGTACGTCATCAGAATAAAGTATTAATTGTAATTGATCGATATTATTAATTGATTTAATAGTTTGGCAGAAGAATTGAGAATGTGATGAATCATGTTGAACCGGAATATTATATACCACCCATTGATGAATGATTACCAGCTAGGGCAAGCTAAAGGAAGGAATTTGGCTAAACATCAATAACTCTGGAGATTCCAGTTGTTCTGAGAATATGATAAGGAACATAGATGTAGAAGAAGACTTTCTAATAATATGGCATGAAGAAAGGAATCAACGTTATATATGATTGAACATCAAGGAGGAGCCTTGCAGTAAGTTTCGTATGGGAATTTCTTAGAACCAAGATAATTGATAACACGAGTTAGAATATTGCTGTGATGTAATACTTTCGCCGGGTTAGCATATTTTCTTCTAAATAATGAAATATTTTTGCTTGACGAATAAATTCAGGAGTAATTAAAGGAAATTATAGTATGATAACAAATTTGTATGTCAATCGTATCTAGCTGAGATTTTCTCTTTAATTCTTAATTCTGGAGTTAATTTCGAGAATTTTAGAAACTGAATACGTCATGGTCTCAGTATACTATTCGCAAATGAATGATAAGAGTAAGAGAACGATTAAAGAACTTCAAATGCGCTTGGAAGCGATTACAAGCTAGGATGTTTAAACAAAGAAATACATGGAGAATGAGATTAAACAACTAGTAAATATTGAAAATGTTCATGAACACGATTAATTAGAATTAGCAAGAAATGAAATTTAGTATGCATTATGTTGGTTATTTTAAGATAGTAAGATATGCAGGAAGATTGTGAGTGAGTTGGCTTTACCGCCACATGTATAGCATGTTCATTGGGTATTTATATATTTATACTCAAGAAGTGTAGTTTAATTCTATTATATATATATGTGTGCATGTGTGTGTGTGTGTGCGCGCGTGTCGGAAACTCATAAAGTCGGGTTGTATAAACAATTGATAGGATATTATGGTAGCAAGAGGTTGTTGAGTAATAATTTGATACTGTGAGTTAAAAGTTTATGAAGGAATTGAAAGGTTGAGAGGTCAACCTGAGAAATTGGAAGTGAGATACTTGAAAAGTATCATTATCTGTTCCCTAGCGTGATTCGGAGGACATAATCCTTTTAAGGGGGGAAAGATGTAACAACTGGGAAATTACGATTGTTTTATATTATATTAAATGAGTATTATGTGATTTATGATATTATAAGTTATGATTGACCAGAAAATGATAGCTATTATGTGCTATATATATATTATATGGTTCAAGATATTTTTCGGCTATTTTATTACGTGTTAAACGTGTTTGTATTGAGTATTATATTATCGGGAATCAATTTTAATAGCTGTTATTGTGTGTAGGGCATTTGTCCTTATTTCGCGTAATATGGTAATTACTATATTGATTTTCAGAACATCTAGTTAATTTAGAAAATATTTTGTTTCGTAAAAATGATTTTTCCGGGCCCCTTCCGAGATGTTAAAGCCCACAAAAATTATATTTTTATTTTTATAAAATTTTGGAACTATCAAGTATTGAATATTTTTGCATTTTTGGATTTTTCGTAATTTTTTGGAAATTTTGGCATAATTTTTGTATTTATTGGATTAAATATTATTCCCCGTTAATTATTAATTGTGGGCTAATTATTTTACTTAAATGATATAATTATGCCCTAAATAATTTTAGGGATATTATTTTTATATTTATAAATAGATTTTAATTATTATTTAATTTTATAGAAATCAGAAAAAATATATATATAAATTATAAAATCCTATCAAATTAGGGTTAGGGTTTCAAGAATAGTTATTGGAATCAAACCATGATTTTGCAATAATTTTGAAATCAAATCATGTCGTATTTGTAACCAAACTGACTCTCATGAGGAGCTCTATCAGGTTATATCATCAAATCATACCTCCGGTTAGTGGATTTTAATTTCGAATTTTAGGGTTTATGGTTCGAATTGGGGCTTTTTTATTTTGGGGTTATTGATTGATTTTGATGTTTGATTAGGCTTCCTGAGATGATTTGCAGTTGATTTATATATTTACTTTTGCCAAACGATTATCGTATAGTATAAGTCGAGTTTAGTAGGTTTGGTTGATTATGATTTTGATTTTCTGAGTTTTACGTTGATTATTAGATGAAAATAATTGTATGAATAGATTGTATGTTGAATAAGCTTCGATTGCGTATATATATATATATATATTGTTAAACTTTGTTGCCGAGTAAAGTAATTGTTTAAAGGGATTGGATACAATTACTAAACAAATCGATGTATTATGAAAGTAAAGTAAGCACAGATGAATCAAATAACAGTTATATTGATCTTTAATAAACTGTTACAAAACTCTCTTAAGAACAATATTCTTAAGAGCTTCCAGGTTATGCGAATACTCGAGTTCTGCTCTTATCACATATTGTGATATCATATTCTGTGTTTATATACTACACAGCTACAATCAGTCCTCTATAATTACAAGATATGTTACTGTATAATTCTAACACTTTCCATACATATCTAACTCAACTACGATCCTATAAATCAGCACTTTCTGATTTATCTCGCAGTCATGTCTTATCATCCAAGTCATTCTCAACGGATAACCTGATCAATGGATATATGTTATAGCTTCACCGGATAATCATTTTTATATATCAACGGATGACTAAAGATTGTCAATGGATGATAATGAAGCTTCCAACGGATAATCATATCACGGCAGTTGATCATATCCTGATTATTAGACTGGTCCTGATTCTTGACTTAGCCAATTCTCAACAATCTTCCCCAATCTATGCTTTGCAGGATAAGCATATATAATAATAGAATTTTCTAGTGCCAAAAAACAGCTAGACAAAATAAGTAGTGTAAAGTTACTTTGTTTCAGACTTTAATCTTCATATTTCTTGATAAAATCTGCAGTATCTCTGAACAAAAGCTTTAAATTTTTCATCAATTTTTTTTTGCAGAATATGTTCTAACTTGATCTTCAAATTCTTCTCATACTCTGTTTTATCATATAATTGATAGATATTAGCTCTCAGATTTTTGATTTGAGCTCTTTCTGTCATCATGTCTTCCAGTGACACATAACAAGTTTTTCTTCCATCAGGATTCATGGTTATATGCCTCTGAGTAACAACATTTTCAATGACAGCTCCTCATTTCTTCATATTGACTTCTTTCCCTTTGAAATTTGTGTATACATGAAGATATGATCCAAACTAATATTGACCATCATCTAGTATCCTTCTTCTGATATTGGCAGGAATCATGTTTGAACATAACCTTGAAGTTTCATCTTCAACTCTCAGCAAATAGTGAATATATTTCAATTCCTTTGTAGACATGATCATCAGTTCATCAAGTGAAAAAACTTAAATTTTATCATTTTGCAATAAGAGCAAGATCTTCAGTTTAGATTCAGAACCATCATGTTTGTCAAGAATAATCTTCACAACTTCAAGTCTATCCAGATGATCAACAGTCACTTCCTGACCAGGACTATATGCAAGTGTGAAGTTCAACTTTAAATTGACAAGTTTAGCTTCATGATGTTCTATTCCAGCTCTTGTGAATGGTTCAATCAACTTGAGATTCTTGTCTTGTACTAACCAAGACTTCTTATCTCTCATGGTATTAGAACCAAGTAAACCATCCATCCTTATTCCTCCAGGAGTAAAACTCAATTTGTCACTACAAATGAGATCAACAATTTTCCTCCATTTTTATTTATTCTTGATCTTTGGAAATACTTGATCTTTCATTTATGCTCTTTTATGTAACATCTTCATATATGTACTTCTCCATCTATTCCTCTCATATCTTTTAAGCATATTCTTGGATACTTGATATGCTTTGTCAACAACAAGTCTGATTTTTCCTTCATGTGTCCTTTCATATCTGTCAAAAACTATTTCTTCTTTCTCGAAATTTTCAGCATTGAATGCTTCAACATAAGTAAAGTGAATCTATAAATCCATTTGAAATTGAATTTCTTCTTCTTCAGTTTTCACAGAATCAGGAATCATTATCACTCTTTCAGTATCAAGAAAAAAATCAGAACTTGTATCTTTGTTATCAGGAATTGAATTTGGAGTAACAAGAGCAGGTTCTATCTTAGATCCATGTGATCTATCCTTAGAGACTTGAGTTGACTGTGTCTTTTGACTTTGAATTCCAGTTCCAGCTTGAACTTTCACAGCATCAGAGGTCTCCTTCACTTGTTTATCACCATCATCATCAGAATTGGTATTTCTCCTCAAAACTGATTCAGGTTGACATTTTTTCTTGGGTATTATCTCCCCCATTTTGGCATCTAGTCTTTGTAGAAAAGAGAAAATAACATCCAACTTGGAATTTGTAGCATTCTAACCGACTTCCAAAGCTGTCAGCTTCACAGACATGTGACCTTGTTTTGCTTCCAGACTAAACATTCTCTTTATCAAACCACTGTGTTTGTTTGTACCTTTAATAGTCACAGAAAGATCAATAATCTCTTCTCTAAGATCAAGATTATTTTGCTTGAGAGCAGAGATAGAAGAATGCAGTCCTTTGACTAAAACTGTTGTGGATTTGATAGATGCTTTCATAGTAGAGATTGAAACCAATTGAACAGCACGATCATCTAAAGTCTAAGCAGATTCCATAGAGATCTTCTCACTGGGTAATCTCCAAGAATGATTTCATTCATGAGCCCTATGAGGATGTAGAATAGTAGCATGACCAGATGATGAACCCAAAATAGATAATTTAGATGTTTTAATACTAGCTTTCAGAGCAGCATCATCAGGATTATCATTATCAGAGTCATCAAAATCATCTTGATCACCAGAAGATTTCTTAGGAATATCAGAATCAACATCAGAATCAGTAACTATGCCTTTGAGCTTTAAATCAAGATTTGACTTAGAAGGCTTAGTTACCTGTGTAGATCTTGTAAGAAAAAAACCATGAGTACATAAATCTCTCTATTCTTTTAAATTGATCTCATCACTTCTCACACCACTCATCTCATTACTTTTAATAGTCAGAGCTTCCTCACAAGGACTAACTAAATCCCGACTCTCATTTACCTTTCCTTTTTCCAGGTAAGGATCCCGCCTCTCTTGAATTCTATTTTCACTAAATCTTTTCTCTTATTCTCACATGAAAGGCTCAGATAAGTTTGTCCTACAGAAATAAGAGATGGCTGAGAAGAGTTGTCTGTGACCATATGACTAGAGGTATTCATTTATAAAGGTCTAATCATAGTCATGTCATCAGATAAAATAGAATGTAAAGGATTTGTACCTTAAGTAGTATAAACAATTGGTATAGCCTTGAGTGGTGGTACCAAGATTGCTTCAATCTAATCTTGAGAAGTGATCAGTATATCTGGATTCATAGAATCAGGAACAACTTCATCAAAAATTATTCTTTTGTCAAGAATGTGCTACTTGTCAAGAATTGACCCCATACTGGGATTTGATACTAAGTCTGCAACAGAACTTTAAACTGTTGGTTCTTATGTGACTTGAGGTGTAGAAGCTTCCTCAATCCTTTGAAATGAAGGTTCTTGTATGCTTCCCTCAAAGATAGGATCATTGATAATAACATCCAATCCAGCAGTATGCTTTTGATGAGCTTCCCTGTCTTGTATTATCTTCATAAAAAGATTAGCCGCAGAAATATGACTTCCTTGAGCAATGTTAGGAATAATTAGATGTGAAGTTATACGTGCACCTACATTTTGAGCAGGTGGTTCTTGTGTAGATGGGGCATTAACAGGTGCATACTCACTTTTAGAAGATGGTTCTTGTGTACTGCACCCCTTCTGTGGTGATTGAAGTTTGATCTTCTTGATTTGATAAACTGCTGAAGTCTGTGATTTTCTCTTGTTAGACTTATGCAGACCAACTTCCTTAGAAATTTTAACTATATTGGCTGTGTGAGATTTAGTAATTGTCTAATCAGGAGTTGTCACTATCTTTTCTGGAATTGCATGAGACCTGTCATGATTTGACAATGATTTTTCTGGATCTGTAAATTCCTGATCCTGAACAATATCAGCCAACACTGTAAGACCATCTAATTTCTTGTGAACTTTTTTTGCTTCCTTCATCAGTCTTCTTTTCTTAGGATTAGCAGCTACAATCAAACATTGGTCTTCTTCTGTATTTGCAACAGTAACCTCCAGTGGTCTAGCAGGCTTCTTGAATACAATTAGAACATCACTGTCACTCTCAGTGTCTGATGATTCATCAACCAACTTAACACCAGCTCTAATTTTCCTTTTCTTCCTACATGCATTCTCCTTGATTTTTGTTACTGATGAAATATTTTTCTTCCTTGCTCCACCTTTTTGCTCCAAAGCTTTAGGTGAATGTGAAACAACCTTTAGACCTGATTTTCTCTTAGACACATCAGTCTTAGCTATTGTCTTTCATTTTGCAACTGATTCTTTTTTAAAAGAATATAGGTGATAGTGTGTTTCGATTTAAGGGAAGAAAAATAGACACTTTGGTCAGGAATAGGGTTGGATGTGCCTTGTTCTACCTGAGCTCGGACATACGCATCGGCGTCACAAGTCTTACGTGTGGTCCGCTTGAATCTAACCATAGCTGCTAGCTGTAATATCAGGGTTAAAGCAAGGAGTGAGCCAAATGCTCAACAAGTGCTAAATAGTACGATACGAAATATAAATCGAGATATATATTAAAGAATGACAATGCGAAGATATAACTAATAATAACAAGAGATGAAATTTTGGGTGATGGCATCATTTGCTTGAATCAAAATATTTTCAAAATCATAACTTAATCAAAATCATTTTATGACGCTACGGATTACAGCCGGTGATCAGCCGCGAAGTAATCCCGAACCTCGCTGGGTTCTACAACATTAATGGAATCCCTAGGCAACTTTTAAGCCTACAATATAAGTGTGGAAAGGACTCGCGTCTCAGTCCAGATGTACTATTATGACACCCCCAACTTAATAAACAAAATAAATATAACTATTACAAAATTTAAAAGAAAGTAAACATGACCAAATCCAAGATCTTACAGTTTAGGGTTTGGAACAGCCCAACACTACCATTTATTACAACTGATTTTAATATCGAATCCTCACACAAAACTATCTCTTAGTCTACCTGAGCTCGGACATACGCATCGGCGTCACAAGTCTTACGTGTTGTCTGCTTGAATCTAACCATAGCTGCTAGCTGTAATATCAGGGTAAAGCAAGGAGTGAGCCAAATGCTCAACAAGTGCTAAACTATATAATACAAAACATAAATCGAGATAAGTATGATAGAATGACATTGTGAAGATATAACCAATAATAACAAGAGATAAAACTTTGAGTGGTGGCATCATTTGCTTAAATTAAAACATTTTCAAAATCATAAATTAATCAAAATTATTTTATGACGCTACAGATTACAGCCGGTGATCAGCCGCGAAGTAATCCCGAACCTCGCCGGGTTCTAAAACATTAATGGGATCCCTAGGCAACTTTTAAGCCTACAATATAAGTGTGGAAAGGACTCGCGTCTCAGTCCAGATCCACTATTCAAAGAAAACATTTATCCCCCTTTGGGACTGAAAATCCATATTTTAATCATTTCAAAAACTGATGCCGATTTATAATAAAATCTCTTAAGTAGTAAACATTTTTATCAAGGGATTATAGATCAACTTTGAAACACTGGAAATATGACACTAAATCTCAGGGCCATGATCCACTAGACTTTACTATATTAGGGTAATTGAGAGGTTTCCATAAATAAGAACTTTGACAAGGAAATTTAGCAAGGCTATTGGATAATATGAAAGAGTAATGCCAAACTAGGATTAAAACAATGGTTTTCAAAAAGGTAAAAGTACTAGAACATAAAGAAGGTAAGCTTCATGAATACTAGAGGTGTTAAGGTATGAAGAAAATGATCTTTAGCTCAAGGTATATCAGGATTATCGAACTTTAGGGTAAGAAAAAGGGTTATCAATCAATTATGAACAACTTTAAAGAATATCTCGCTTTTAGGTATCAAGGTAAAGTTTCTATTGGGGTTCAAGCATCAGGGTGAGATGTCAATATTTTAGGGATCAATAGCATGATAACCAAGAGGTTCAATCAAGTATTATATCAAATCTTTATTTTATCATGGCATTCCAATTACTATGATATACTAGCGTAATACAACTGTTGCAATATCAATATGTACTTGTGGGTTCATGGAATTTCTATAATAATACAATAATAGATTTAAATATCGCTTGGTTCAAGTATATCAAGATGACTCAGGATAATCGCATCAATATATATGAATTAATTATTACACATTTGCAGTGAATACGAAAGACAGGTTGAATCACTTGCCTTGAGAAATGCTGGACTGGTCTGGATGGTAGGAGCAACTGGAAGCTTCACTCGACCTTTATGGCAAGTTTACCCTCATCTCGAGATCCTACATAAATAATAATAATCCTCCTTATAATGTATTCTCACCAACTTAACCTATTTACAATCCGAAATTAAACACCAATGGCACTTAGGCCTATATGCACTCAATTTATAATTACCTTATAAATACCATAGTCCACGTAGCCACATATACTCACATATCATATTTTAATATCAAATAATATCATACACATCATAATGCAACACTAGGCTTGGATGATCTCGACCCACAACTTAAGTCACTTGGTCGCTAAACTAGACAAAGTCTCCAAATTTTGGCTTCCTTACTCAATGTGCCTTTACTAAACTATCCAAAACCTATTGACCCTCACATGGGCCTTTAATTCTAATGGCATTATACTATCTTGCAACCAAAGTGGTCAACCTAGGTCTTACTCATAAGTGCTCTAAAACTATGTGTTAAGTGAAAGTGCTCACTGGAGTAAATTTCAGAATGGCATCTATCGTTTCTTGAGTGCATTAGACACTCTTAAACTACAATTTTACCTCCAAAACTTCTACACTAGACTCTTCTGACCATAAGTCATCTTCCCAACTTGATGTGGCTCAAGGGCCTAGCTTGGGCCTCCTTGGGCCTAAGCTTAAAGTCCATGGTCCCCCTGTTTTTCTGGGCAGAAAACGCCCTGACTTGAATTAACTTGTGACACATGGTTCTAACTCAAATCCTATGAAATATGGTCGTAAAAACTCCTCTGACACTCCCTCTAACTAAGGCCCAGCAGGGCCTAATGAGGGCCTGCCCATTACATGGTCAAAACTTCCTATTTCTAAGTTGCAACAAAACTGTCCCCTGCTGGACAGATTTTGTGATTCCACTTGTGCACCTAACCAAACGACTTGTAAACCTTCAAAAAACACCTAAAACCATTTATATACTCCTAATGCTAGCTTCTGGTGGCTTGGTCCTCAAAGCGCACAACAATGACATGGTCAAAACTCGCTCTAAACCTCAGGGTACCAAACTGATTTTCTGCAGAAACTAATACTCTCCTTTCACCAAGGTTCTTACTTAACAAACCCAACCAACAACAACCAAAAACCCAACCCAAACCTTAAATAAGGTGTTCTACTGAACTAACTCCCTTACACTCAAAATAATCTTGGTGGAGATCATCCTTACCTAAGGTGCAACGTAGCAAAACAAAGGAAATCACATTACATAACTTACAAGCCATTAAGTTTTTTAAAATGACAAGTTATATATTTTTTTATAAATATATACGAATTAATACCAAGGAGCACTAATCAAGATTAATATCTTATCCCTACTGAAATTAAGGCTTACTAACAAAATCAATCCAAATGATCAAAAACTTCCAAAATTCCTAGAGAAATCTACATGCATGCATGACTTCGAGTCTTATAAACCAAAACAATATGCTTTCCAAATAAATTTTACCATGGAATCAACATGCAAGCCTAGCATAAGGAATAACTAGATGATCACTTAGCATGCAAAGGGTTTTATCAAGTTTTTGATACAAAATTTATTTTATCACCACCAAAAACACAGAAAACTGAAACAAGACAACAAAACATCCTCAAGAACCATTCATTCGGCTCCCTCAAGGTCATGGCCGAATGAAGTGGAAGGGAAATGACCATTTAAAATCAAGAGCCTCATTCTCATGACTTGGCATTTTCACCATTCCTTGTAGTTCTCTCAAATACAACCTTAAATCCATAGGAATCAAGATTGTACTTTGAGTTTCAACTAAAGCTTTGACATGCAAACTCAAAACTTAAACTTTTCACTCAAAACTCTTTAAATTATGTATGATCAAGATATAGGAAGTAACATTTACTTGAATGGAAGGTGGTAGCTTGAATGAAGAATGAAGAAAAGGGAGGGGGTAGGGTTTCGGCCAAAAAGCCGAGAGGAGAGGGGGAGAGCCGAGAGGAGAGGGGGAGGAAGGAGGAGTGTGGAAATGGTGGAGTGAAAGTGGGGTGATAATCATATTGGTTTGGTTTTTATTTGACCACAAGTGAGTGGATATGAGAATTTACAAGAGTAACCTTCTAACATAGTTAGGTAGATTTACATGCAAGGACAAAGTGGTAATTTGGCGAGTAGAATGAAAGTGAGTGGGGTTGGAAATGCCCTCCTTGCCCCTTAGTTGAATGGAGGAGTATTTGCATGCAAGGGTAACCAGGTAATTTGATAATTATTAAGCAACCAAATTTTCAAAGATTTATTTTTATATAATAAAATAAAAGTTCAAAAATTATAAAATTTATACCATAAAATAACTTGGATTTTTAGAGATTTTATAAAATCATTTTCAAAATTTGTGAACAAAATATCTTTTAAAAGAAAATTTTTCCAAGACTTAGAATATTCCTTATAAATCAAAAATAAAGGAAATAATTAAAATTTTGCTTTGAAAAATCATATACTACACATAACAAATTTATAATGCAGAAATTCTCACTCACACAAACGTACAATCAGTGAACATATTTTTATTCGACTTTATTATTATACCAAATCCACAATTAATATTACACGAAAATGCCGGTCGTAACATCCTCTCCCCCTTAAGGGATTCTGTCCCCAGAATCTAAGAGAACATATGAGGATACCGGGAACGCATATCAGACTCTAACTCCCAAGTTGATTCTTCGACCTTGGGGTTTCTCCAAAGTACTTTTACTAACTTTACCGACTTATTTCTAAGGCTCTTTTCTTGCATCGAGTATTTTGACAGGTTGCTCCATAAATGACAGGTCTGCCTGAATTTCTACAGGTTTATATTATATCACATGGCTGGCGTCAGGATTGTACTTCTTAAGCAACGATACATGGAACACATTATGCACATGTTGATACTGAGGTGGTAAGGCTAACTCGTAGGCTACCTTCCCCACTTCACTTAAAATTTCAAAAGGATTTATATATCTAGGTGCTAATTTCCCTTTCTTTCCAAATCTAGACAACCCTTTTCTAGGTGACACCTTCAATAAAACAGCTTCGCCTGCTTGGAATCGAACATCCTTACGCGTTGGATCTGCATACTTCCTCTGTCTATCTTAAGCAGCAAGCAACCTTCTCTGAATTAACTTGACTGCCTCATGCAACTGTTGTACCAATTCCGAGCCTAGAATCCTTCCTTCTCCTACTTTATCCCAACTTGTCGGTGATCTACATTTTTGTCCATACAAAACTTCGTATGGTGGCATGCCAATACTGGAGTGATAGCTATTGTTGTAAGAGAATTCAATCAATGGCAAGTGGTCGTCCCAACTTCCTGCAAAATTGATTGCACAACTGCGCAACATGTCTTCGATTGTTTGAATTGTCCTTTCGCTCTGACCATCAGTCTGCGGGTGGTATGCCGTACTCATGTTCAACTTCGTGCCAAGACTTTCTTGAAATTGCTTCCAGAATCTCGAGTTAAATCGGGGGTCTTTGTCTGAAACTATCGATACGGGCACTCCATGTCTTAGTACGATTTCATGCATGTACATATGAACCAATTTGTCCAATGACGACTTCTCATTAATTGGAAGGAAATGCGCCGACTTCGTAAGGCGATCAACTATAACCCATATAGCGTCATGTCCGGATTTCGTTCGCGGTAGTCCCACTATAAAGTCCATAGCAATATTTTCCCATTTCCATTCTGGAATCTTTAGGGGTTGAATTAATCCGCTTGGTCGTTGATGTTCTGCCTTCACTTTCTGACAAGTATAACACTTCGCAACCCATTCCGCCACGTCTCGCTTCATATTTGGCCACCAAAAGTTCTGCTTTAAGTCCCGATACATCTTGGTGCTTCCCGGGTGGATTGAAAATCTTGAATTGTGGGCTTCTTGCAGAATCTCATTCTTCAATTCAGGAACATGAGGAATCCAAATTCTTGAGGAAAACCTTAGTATATCTTGCTCATCCCTTTGAGTGCCAATCTCTTCTCCAGTTAGCTGATTCTTCTCTTTCTCCATTACTTTTTCCTGACATTTCCTTATCTTTTCCACTAGTGTTGGTGGAAAAGTCATTGCATGACAAACTTCTTCAACCATTCCATAATTACAAAGTTCTAATCCAAATTTCTTAATCTCCTCCGACAATTCCTTTGGTGTTGCCATCATATTCAATCTTTCCTTTCTGCTTAGTGCATCGGCCACAACATTCGCCTTTCCAGGATGGTAATTTATCGAGCAATCGTAGTCCTTGATCAATTCCAACCATCTCCTTTGCCTCATATTGAGCTCCTTCTGAATGAAAATGTACTTTAAACTCTTGTGATCTGTGTAGAGTTCACACTTCTCTTCGTAAAGGTAATGTCTCCAAATCTTAAGTGCGAACACTATGTCGGCTAGTTCCAAGTCATGCGTCGGGTACTTCAACTCATGCGGTTTTAACTATCTTGACGCATACGCGATAACCTTACTGTGTTGTATTAGCACACAGCCCAATCCCTTATGTAAAATGTCGCTGAATATCACATAGTTTCCTTGGTCATCTGGTAGTACTAACATCGGAGCCGTTACCAACCTCTGTTTCAACTCTTGAAAGCTATCCTCACATTCTGCACTCCATTCGAACTTCTGATTCTTCCTGGTTAACTTAGTCAATGGCGTGGCGATTTTCAAAAAATCCTTGACAAACCTTCTATAATACCCTGCAAATCCTAGAAAACTTCGCACTTCCGTAGGTGTCTTTGGCCTCTCCCAACTCATAATCGCCTCGTTTTTTACCGGATCTACTTTAACTCCTTCATTTCCAATGACATGTCCCAAAAATTGAACTTCCTTTAACCAAAACTCACATTTAGAAAACTTGGCATACAATTTCTCTTGCCGAAGTATCTCCAATGCTATCCAGAGGTGTTGCCTATGTCTTCTTCCGACTTAGAATAAATAAGGATGTCATCAATGAATACTATTATGAACTTGTCCAAATACTTTTTAAATACCCGATTCATCAGATCCATAAATGTGGTTGGGGCGTTAGTCAATCCAAATGGCATTACTAAGAATTCATAATGTCCGTATCTGGTCCTGAATGCTGACTTGGGAATATCTTCTTCCTTGATCTTTAATTAATGGTATCCTGATCTCAAGTCAATCTTTGAAAAGCACTTTGCTCCCTTCAGCTGATCAAATAGGTCATCTATTCTTGGTAGCGGGTAGCGGTTCTTGATCGTTACCTTATTCAACTCCCGATAATCTATACATAGCCGCATACTTCCATCTTTCTTCTTTACAAACAGAACAGGTGCTCCCCATGGTGACGTACTTGGCCGAATCACTACTTTATCCAACAATTATTGTAGTTGGCTCTCCAACTCTTTCATTTCTGCTGGTGCCATCCTATATGGGGCCTTTAAAACTGGTTCTGTGCCCGGAGCAAGATTGATCTCGAACTCGATTTGTCGATCTGGTGGTAAGCCTGGTAGTTCATCTGGAAACACATTTGGGAACTCGTTAACTACGGGGATATCTTATATGCTGGGGTTACCTTTTTCTGAATCCACTACATAAGCTAGGAATGACTCACAACCTTTTCTAAGTAGCTTCTTAGCCTGAACGATTGTAAGAAATAGTTGCTTTTGCCTCTGTCCCTTAAATACTACCTTCTCTCCACTCTTTGTCTTTAAGTACACTTTCTTGGTCTTACAATTAATCTGGGTGTTATTCTTCCCTAACCAATCCATTCCTAAAATTATATCAAACTCTCCCAACTTGAAGAGTATCAAGTCGGCTGAAAACTTATGCCCCGAAATATCAATCTCACACTTCGGACAGAATTGATTCACAAGAATCTTCTCTTGGTTCGCAATTACCACATTTACTACCTCGCTCATAATCATTTTATCATATTGAATTTTATCAACAAAAGTTTCTGATATGAAAGATCTTGTTGCTTCCGAATCAATCAATACTTTAGCTTTGACATTATTGAGTAAAAGTGTACCTGCTATCACCTTAGAGTTCTGAACAGCGTCCTTCATTTTTAGATCGAATTTCCTTGTTGTTGCTTGCGGAGTTGTTGTAGGTGGTGGAGGTAATGCCAATACCTCGGCTAGCACGCTTGCACTGGTACCTGCCACATTCTTTAGAGCTTTGACTGGTCCGGTTGCCTTGCACTCCCTAGCTATGTGTCCAGTCCTTCCATACTTGTAACATGTAACTCCTGGCTTGCCAAATGTCCCTTCTGGTTACACCTATAGCATGTCATGCTCAGCTTATTACACACTCCGGGGTGCCTTCTTCCGCAGTGCTTATATTCCGGTCTCTGGAACCTGTTTTCTCCAACTTGTCCTTGGCTTGCCTGGTTGTTCCCCTTCGATTCTTGTCTTTTGCCCAAATTTCCCTTCTTTTGAAAATTTCCGCCCTTATGGAATCCAATCCTCTTTACATTCCGATCTTGTGAATTTCCGGCTTCAGACTTCTCTCTATAAAATGGAACCTTTCTCCTCTTGTTATCCTTTTCCTTCCTTGACTACATCCCATTATTCTCAATCAGAGCAGCTTTCTGTACTACTCCCGCATAAGTATCAAGCTCAAACATAGCTACTCTATCTCTGATCTAAGGCTCCAATCCTTGTTGAAATCTCTTCGCTTTTTCCTCCTCAGTGCTGGTATACTTTGTCACAAACCTTGACAACTCAGTGAACTTCTTCTCATACTCCAGTACAGACATATTCCCTTGTTTCAACTCAAGAAATTTAAGCTCCATCTGATTCTGCATGTACTTAGGGTAATACTTTTCCAGAAATAATTTCTTAAATCTCTCCCAAGAAACCTGCTGAGTTGCTTCCATAGCTTTTACTGATTCCCACCAATAGATGACTTCATCCTTCAGGAAGTAAGTAGGATATGGCGTCTTCTAATCGTCTCTTAACTGTACCAACTCAAAAGCCCTTTCCATTTCCTTAATCCATGTGTTAGCTATTATTGGATCAGTGGTATCATGAAATACAGGTGGATTCACATTCTGAAAAGCCTTGAAAGTGACAACTTGTCGAGGTGGTACTGGTGGTTCGGGTGGTTGGTGTGGTTCACGATTATCTTGGTTTTTAATTCGTTGTTGAAGAGTTAGTTGTTGTTGAGCTATAGCATTGGTTTGCTGTTGCAAAGTTTCCAGTAATCGAAGAATATTTGGATCTGTGGTAGATGTGGTTGTTGGGTTCTTCTTTTTGGGTGGCATGATCCTGAAATAAGAGTTATGTCAAAACAGGTATGAATGATGAAATAATTCGAGGGTATCGCATGACATTCTTATTTACATATGAGGTTAAGTTTCAAATTAAACAGATATAGTGATGCATACAAAAGCGTAAAATAACAGTTGAGAGCAAATGGAACGATAGTGCATAATAATTGAAATTTAAAGGTCACAATACATCAGGATTAGGACAAGGTCTGATTCTTGGAATAACGTGCTTATTTAAAGGAAACAACTGGGAATTCTACGAAGTCTGATAATACAACATGAAAGGTAAATAATGGAAAGAACTAAGGCTCCACTCCATCAGAACGGGGCTTGGTAGTCTTCTCCTCTCGAAGCGTCTTCACAATGCTCTGGAGCTCATCCGCTACCATCTGGATGATATACTGGCTAGTGCGGTCTCAGTGTGATGGCATCTCCTCAAGCTTAGTGTTGACGTACTGAACCAAAGTCTCAAGTCTCGCAGTCATCTGCTCCTTAGGCTTCCCTTCATAGTTTCGGTTGTATGGGTACACGTTCTTCAGTCGGTCTATCAGTCGGTCATACTTGCCCTGAAGCATGTCAAACTCGCGCCTCAACTCAGCATACACGGAGAAAGCAATAGTGTCTTCCGACCCAGAGGATGACGAGGAATGCGCCCTTTTCTGAAAAACCAATAAGAGGAGTATTAATAATAAATTTACTTAACCTACTCTCTCGCATATTATCTATAGCCTATACATAAATCCTATAACCTATATGGATTGTCCAGGGACTCTAAACCGTAGCTCTGATACCAAAACCTGTCACACCCCCAAATTAATAAACAAAATAAATATAACTATTACAAAATTTAAAAGAAAGTAAACATGACCGAATCCAAGATCTTACAGTTTAGGGTTTGGAACAGCCCAACACTACCATCTATTACAACTGATTTTAATATCGAATCCTCACACAAAACTATCTCTTAGTCTACCTGAGCTCGGACATACGCATCGGTGTCACAGGTCTTACGTGCTGTCTGCTTGAATCTAACCATAGCTGCTAGCTGTAATATCAGGGTAAAGCAAGGAGTGAGCCAAATGCTCAACAAGTGCTAAACTATATGATACAAAACATAAATCGAGATATGTATAATAGAATGACATTGTGAAGATATAACCAATAATAACAAGAGATAAAACTTTGAGTGATGGCATCATTTGCTTGAATCAAAATATTTTCAAAATCATAACTAAATCAAAATAATTTTATGACGCTACGGATTACACCCGGTGATCAGCCGCAAAGTAATCCCGAACCTCGCTGGGTTCTAAAACATTAATGGGATCCCTAGGCAACTTTTAAGCCTACAATATATGTATGGAAAGGACTCGCATCTCAGTCCAGATCCACTATTCAAAGAAAACATTTATCCCCCTTTGGGACTGAAAATCCATATTTTAATCATTTCAAAAACTGATGCCGATTTATAATAAAATCTCTTAAGTAGTAAACATTTTTATCAAGGGATTATAGATCAACTTTGAAACACTGGAAATATGATACTAAATCTCAAGGCCATGATCCACTAGACTTTACTATATTAGGGTAATTGAGAGGTTTCCATAAACAAGAACTTTGACCAGGAAATTTAGCAAGGCTATTGGATAATATGAAAGAGTAATGTCAAACTAGGCTTAAAGCAATGGTTTTCAACAAGGTACAAGTACTAGAACATCAAGAAGGTAAGCTTCATGAATACTAGAGGTGTTAAGGTATGAAGAAAATGATCTTTAGCTCAAGGTATATCAGGATTGTCGAACTTTAGGGTAAGAAAAAGGGTTATCAATCAATTATGAACAACTTTAAAGAATATCTGTCTTTTAGGTATCAAGGTAAAGTTTCCATTGGGGTTCAAGCATCAGGGTGAGATGTCAATATTTTAGGGATCAATAGCATGATAACCAAGAGGTTCAATCAAGTATTATATCAAATCTTTATCTTATCATGGCATTCCAATTACTATGATATACTAGCGTAATACAACTGTTGCAATATCAATATGTACTTGTGGGTTCATGGCATTTCTATAATAATACAAAGATAGATTTAAATATCGCTTGGTTTAAGTATATCAAGATGACTCAGGATAATCGCATCAATATATATGAATTAATTATTACACATTTGCAGTGAATACGAAAGATAGGTTGAATCACTTGCCTTGAGAAAGGCTGGTCTGGTCTGGCTGGTAGGAGGAACTGGAAGCTTCACTCAACCTTTATGGCAAGTTTACCCTCATCTCGAGATCCTACATAAATAATAATAATCATCATTATAATGTATTCTCACCAACTTAACCTATTTACAACCCGAAATTAAACACCAATGGCACTTAGGCCTATATGCACTCAATTACAATTACCTTATAAATACCATAGTCCACATAGCCACATATACTAACATATCATATTTTAATATCAAATAATATCACACACATCATAATGCAACACTAGGCTTGGATGATCTCGACCCACAACTTAAGTCAGTTGGTCGCTAAACTAGACAAAATCTCCAAACGACTTGTAAACCTTCAAAAAACACCTAAAACCTTTTATATACTCCTAATGCTAGCTTTTGGTGGCTTGGGCCTCAAAGTGCACAACAATTACATGGTCAAAACTCGCTCTAAACCTCAGGGTACCAAACTGATTTTCTGCAGAAACTAATACTCTCCTTTCACCAAGGTTCTTACTTAACAAACCCAACCAACAACAACCAAAAACCCAACCCAAACCTTAACTAAGGTGTTCTACTGAACTAACTCCCTTACACTCAAAATAATCTTGGTGGAGATCATCCTTACCTAAGGTGGAACATAGCAAAACAAAGGAAATCACATTACATAACTTACAAACCATTAAGTTTTTGAAAATGACAAGTTATATATTTTTTTATAAATATATACGAATTAATACCAAGGAGCACTAATCAAGATTAATATCTTAGCCCTACTGAAATTAAGGCTTACAAACAAAATCAATCCAAATGATCAAAAACTTCCAAAATTCCTAGAGAAATCTACATGCATACATGACTTCGAGTCTTATAAACCAAAACAACATGCTTTCCAAATAAATTTTACCATGGAATCAACATGCAAGCCTAGCATAAGCTATAACTAGATGATCACTTAGCATGCAAAGAGTTTTATCAAGTTTTTGATACAAAATTTATGTTATCACCACCAAAAACACATAAAATTGAAACAAGACAACAAAACATCCTCAAGAACCATTCATTCGGCTCCCTCAAGGTCATGGCCGAATGAAGTGGAAGGGAAATAACCATTTAAAGTCAAGAGCCTCATTCTCATGACTTGGCATTTCACCATTCCTTGTAGTTCTCTCAAATACAACCTTAAATCCATAAGAATCAAGATTATACTTTGAGTTCCAACTAAAGCTTTGACATGCAAACTCAAAACTTAAACTTTTCACTTAAAACTCTTTGAATTATGTATGATCAAGATATAGGAAGTAACATTTACTTGAATGGAAGGTGGGAGCTTGAATGAAGAATGAAGAAAAGGGAGGGGGTAGGGTTTCGGCCAAAAAGCCGAGAGGAGAGGGGGAGAGCCGAGAGGAGAGGGGGAGGAAGGAGGAGTGTGGAAATGGTAGAGTGAAAGTGGGGGTGATAATCATATTGGTTGGGTTTTTATTTGACCACAAGTGAGTGGATATGAGAATTTACAAGAGTAACCTTCCAACATAGTTAGGTAGATTTACATGCAAGGACAAAGTGGTAATTTGGCTAGTAGAATGAAAGTGAGTGGGGTTGGAAATGCCTTCCTTGCCCCTTAGTTGAATGGAAGAGTATTTGCATGCAAGGGTAACCATGTAATTTGATAATTATTAAGCAACCAAATTTTCAAAGATTTATTTTTATATAATAAAATAAAAGTTCAAAAATTATAAAATTTATACCATAAAATAACTTGGATTTTTAGAGATTTTATAAAATCATTTTCAAAATTTGTGAACAAAATATCTTTTAAAAGAAATTTTTTCCAAGGTTTAGAATATTCCTTATAAATCAAAAATAAAGGAAATAATTAAACTTTTGATTTGAAAAATCATATACTACACATAACAATTTTATAATGCAGAAATTCTCACTCACACAAACGTACAATTAGTGAACATATTTTTATTCGGCGTTAATATTATACCAAATCCACAATTAATATTACACAAAAATGCCGATCATAACAACTATTCATAGAAAACATTTATCCCCCTTTGGGACTGAAAATCCATATTTTAATCATTTCAAAAACTGATGCCGATTTATAATAAAATCTCTTAAGTAGTAAACATTTTTATCAAGGGATTATAGATCAACTTTGAAACACTGGAAATATGTCACCAAATTTCAGGGCCATGATCCACTAGACTTTACTATATTAGGGTAATTGAAAGGTTTCCATATACAAGAACTTTGACAAGGAGATTTAGCAAGGCTATTGGATAATATGAAAGAGTAATGCCAAACTAGGCTTAAAGCAATGGTTTTCAACAAGGTACAAGTACTAGAACATCAAGAAGGTAAGCTTCATGAATACTAGGGGTGTTAAGGTATGAAGAAAATGATCTTTAGCTCAAGGTATATCAGGATTGTTGAACTTTAGGGTAAGAAAAAGGGTTATCAATCAATTAAGAACAACTTTAAAGAATATATGGCTTTTACGTATCAAGGTAAAGTTTCTATTGGGGTTCAAGCATCAGGGTGAGATGTCAATATTTTAGGAATCAATAGCATGAAAATCAAGAGGATCAATCAAATATTATATCAAATATTTATTTTATCATGGTATTCCAATTACTTTGATATACTAGGGTGATATGACTTTTGATCTACTTGCAATATGTACTTGAGGGTCCATGGCATTTCTATATAATACAAAGATAGATTTAAGAATCGCTTATTTCAAGTATATCAAGATAACTCAGGATACTCGCATGAATATGTATGAACTAATTATCACACATTTGCAGTGTAAACGAAATACAGGTTGAATCACTTGCCTTGAGAAAGGCTGGTCTGGTCTGGCAGGAAGGAGCAACTGGAAGCTTTACTCGACCTTTATGGCAAGTTTACCCTCATCTCGAGATCCTACACAATTAATAATAACCTCATTATAATATACTCTCACCAACACAATCTATATGCAACCTGAAATTAAACATAAATGGCACTTAGGCCTATATGCACGCAATTTCTAATCACCTTATAAATACAATAGTACACACAGCCACATATACTCACATATCATATTTTAATATCAAATAATATCACATACACCATAATACAACACTAGGCTTGGATGATCTCGACCCACAACTTAAGTCACTTGATCGCTAAACTAGACAAAGTCTCCAAATTTGGCCTCCTAACTCGATGTGCCTTTACTAAACTATCCAAAACCTATTGACCCTCACTTGGGCCTTTTACTCTACTGGCTTTATACTATCTTGCAACCATAGTGGTCAACCTAGGTCTCACTCATAAGTGCTCTAAAACTATGTGATAAGTGAAAGTGCTCCCTAAGGAAAATTTTAGAATGACATCTATGGTTTCTTGAGTGTATTGGACACTCTTAAGCTACAATTTTACCTTCAAAACTTCTACACTAGACTCTTCTGACCATAAGGCATCTCCCAAACTCGATGTGGCTCAAGGACCTAGCTTGGGCCTCCTTGGGCCTAAGCTTAAAGTCCATGGTTCCCCTGTTTTTCTGGGCAGAAAACGCCCTGACTTGAACTAACTTGTGACACATGGTTCTAACTCAAATCTTATGAAATATGGCCGGAAAAACTCCTCTGACACTCCTTCTAACTAAGGCCCAAAAGGGCCTAATGAGGGCCTACTCATGACATGGTCAAAACTTGCTATTTCTAAGTTGCAACAAAACTGTCCCCTGCTGGACAGATTTTGTGATTCCACTCGTGCACCTAACCAAACGACTTATAAACCTCCAACAAACACCTAAAACCTTTTTTATACTCCTAGTTCTAGCTTCTGGTGGCTTGAGCTTCAAAGTGCACAACAAATGCTCATTCAAAACTTCCCCATAAACTAGTGCATCAAATCTTAAAAAAATGCAAACACTAACTAATCTCCTTCCACCTTTACTCCCACTTAATAACCAAGCATCCAACCCTTACCAAAGCAAACCTAGTGCATTAATGTCTTAAAATAGTTCCTCAGCAGGAGGGGAGATCATCCATGCCCAAGAACAACAACATGCAACTAAAAATATAACATGCAACTCATGGAAACACTTAACAAGATTTCGGCTAAAGCATAAAGTTTAAATGCTTGCAAATTCGACTTGTACCTATTACTCATCCTTAATATTCATGAAATATATATTCTCTTAATTATTAATAAGAAATTTATCATGGAAACAATCTATTTTAAGCACACATATTTCAAATTTATAGATTTTTAGACATAGCAACATGATTTCAAAAAGAGTAGCATGCAAAACATGGTTGATCATCATTTTAATATCTTAAAACTAGCATGCATGGCTAAACATGAATATATAATGAAATTTCAGTAGCATGCAAAGGATTTTAAAGCATGGTTTCTCCATAAAACACTTAGTTAACACATATATAAAATGTATCTCATAGAGAGCTCTTGAATTCACAAGAATCAAGAGTTTCTCTTTGGAGATCACACAAGAAATACACATGCAATCATGAAACTTCATCTCCCAAGTCACAAAACTCTTGGGAAGTATATGAAATGAATGTAGGTAGAAGATTTACACTAGGGAAGATGAGAAATGGAATGAAAAATGGAAGGGAGTAGGGGATGGGGGGCTTCGGCCGAGAGCAACAAGGGAGGGAGGGGAGGAGAGAAAAATGAGGTGTGTTAGAGTGTGGAGTGAGTGAAAATGACTTCTCCCTCTTGGTTTTTGGTTTTATGCTTTTGGGTTGACAAAATAATGAGTGGAACTGAGAATGTACAAAAATGACCTCTAGCTAAAGTTAGGCCATTTTGCATGCAAGGTTAGTGTGGTAATTTGGTAATCAACAAATGAGTTAATGGGGTTGGAAAGGTCTTCTTTGCCCTTTGAGAGAATAGAAGGGTGATTTGCATGCAAGGGCTTCTATGTAATTTGCTAATTATAATAAATAAAATTTTTAAAGATTTATTTTTATAAAATAAAATACAAGTTCAAAAATTATAAAATTTATACCATAAAATAACTTGGATTTTTAGAAATTTTATAAAATCACTTTTGAAATTTGTGAACAAAATAACTTTTAAAACAAAATTTTCCAAGGTTTAGAATATTCCTTATAAATCAAAAATAAGGGAAATAAATAAACTCTTGCTTTGAAAAATCATATACTACATAAAGCAAATTTAAAATACAGAAATTTTCATTCACATAACGTACAACCATTAAGTATAATTACATTCGGCTCTAATATTATACCAAGTCCAAAATTAATATTACACAAAATGTCGGCCGTAACATCCTCTCCCCCTTAAGGGATTCTGTTCCCAGAATCTAAGAGAACATATGAGGATACCGGGAACGCATATCAGAATCTAACTCCCAAGTTGATTCTTCGACTTTGGGGTTCCTCCAAACTACTTTCACTAACTTTACCGACTTATTCCTAAGACTCTTTACTTACCAGTCGAGTAATTTGACAGGTTGCTCCACAAATGACAGGTCTGCCTGAATTTCTACAGGTTCATATTCTATCACATGGCTGGCGTCAGGATTGTACTTCTTAAGCAACGACACATGGAACACATTATGCACATACTGATACTGAGATGGTAAGGCTAACTCGTAGGCTACCTTCCCCACTTGACTCAAAATTTCAAAAAGACCTATATATATAGGTGCTAACTTCCCTTTCTTGCCAAATCTAGACAACCCTTTTCTTGGTGACACCTTTAACAAAACGGCTTCGCCTACTTGGAATCTAACATCCTTACGCGCTGGATCCGCATACTTCCTCTGTCAATCTTGAGCAGCAAGCAACCTTTTCTGAATTAACTTGACTACCTCATGCAACTGTTGTACCAATTCTTAGCCTAGAATCCTTCCTTATCCTACTTCATCCCAACTTGTCGGTGATCTACATTTTCGTCCGTACAAAGCTTCGTATGGTGGCATGCCAATGCTGGAGTGATAGCTGTTGTTGTAAGAGAATTCTATCAATGGAAAGTGGTCGTCCCAACTTCCTGCAAAATTGATTGCACAACTGCGCAATATGTCTTCGATTGTTTGAATTATCCTTTCGCTCTGACCATCAGTCTGCGGGTGGTACGCCGTACTCATGTTCAACTTCGTACCAAGACTTTCTTGAAATTGCTTCCAGAATCTCGAGTTAAATCGGGGATCTCTGTCTGAAACTATCGATACGGGTACTCCATACCTTAGTACGATTTCACGCACGTACAGATGAACCAATTTATCCAATGACGACTTCTCATTAATTGGAAGGAAATGCGCCGACTCCGTAAGGCGATCAACTATAACCAATATAACGTTATGTCCGGATTTCGTTCGCGGTAGTCCCACTATAAAGTCCATAGCAATATTTTCCCATTTCCATTCGGGAATCTTTAGGAGCTGAATTAATCCGCTGGGTCGTTGATGTTCTGCCTTCACTTTCTGACAAGTATAACACTTTGCAACCCATTCTGCCACATCTCGCTTCATATTTGGCCACCAAAAGTTCTGCTTTAAGTCCCGATACATCTTGGTGCTCCCCGGGTGGATTGAAAATCTTGAATTGTGGGCTTCTTGTAGGATCTGATTCTTTAATTCAGGTACATGAGGAATCCAAATTCTTGGGAAAACCTTAGTATACCTTGCTCCTCCCTTTGAGTGCCAATCTCTTCTCCAGTTAGCTGATTCTTTTCTTTCTCCATTACTTCTTCCTGACATTTCCTTATCCTTTCCACTAGTGTTGGCTGAAAAGTCATTGCACGACAAACTTCTTCACATTCCATAATCACAAAGTTCTAATCCAAATTTCTTAATCTCTTCAGACAGTTCCTTTGGTGTTGCCATCATATTCAACCTCTCCTTCCTACTTAAAGCATCGTCTACAACATTCGCCTTTCCAGGATGATAATTTATCGAACAATCGTAGTCCTTGATCAATTCCAACCATCTCCTTTGCCTCATATTGAGCTCCTTCTGAGTGAAAATGTACTTTAAACTCTTGTGATCCGTATAGATTTCACACTTTTCCCCGTAGAGTTAATGTCTCCAAATCTTAAGTGCGAACACTATGGCGGCTAGTTCCAAATCATGTGTCGGGTACTTTAATTCATGCAGTTTTAACTGTCTTGACGCATACGCGATCACCTTATTGTGTTGCATTAGCACACAGCCCCATCCTTTATGTGAAGCGTCGCTGAAAATCACAAAGTTTTCTTGGTCATCTGGTAGTACTAACACCGGAGCTGTTACCAATCTCTGTTTCAACTCTTGAAAGCTATCCTCACATTCTGCACTCCATTCGAACTTCTGATTCTTCCTGGTCAACTTAGTCAATGGCGTGGTGATTTTTGAAAAATCCTTGATAAACCTTCTATAATACCCTGCCAATCCTAGAAAACTTCGCACTTCCGTAGGTTTCTTTGGCCTCTCCCAACTCATAATCGCCTCAATCTTTGCCGGATCTACTTTAACTCCATCTCCAATGACATGTCCCAAAAATTGAACTTCCTTTAACCAAAACTCACATTTGGAAAACTTGGCATACAACTTCTCTTGCCGGAGTATCTCCAATGCTATCCATAGATGCTGCGTATGTTCTTCTTCCAACTTTGAATAAATAAGGATGTCATCAATAAATACCACGACGAACTTGTCCAAATACTTTTTAAATACCCGATTCATCAGATCCATAAATGCTGCCGGGGCATTAGTCAATCCAAAAGGCATTACTAAGAATTCATAATGTCCGTATCTGGTCCTGAATGCTGTCTTGGGAATATCTTCTTCTTTGATCTTTAATTGATGGTATCCTGATCTCAAGTCAATCTCTGAAAAGCACTTTGCTCCTTTCAGCTGGTCAAATAGGTCATCTATTCTTGGTAGCGGGTAGCGGTTCTTAATCGTCACCTTATTCAACTCCCGGTAATCTATACATAGCCGCATACTTCTATCTTTCTTCTTTAGAAATAGAACAGGTGCTCCCCATGGCGACGTACTTGGCCGTATCACTCATTTTTCCTACAATTCTTGTAGCTGGCTCGCCAACTCTTTCATTTCTGCTGGTGCCATCCTATATGGGGCCTTTAAAAATGGTTATGTGCCCGGAGCAAGGTTGATCTCGAACTCGATTTGTCGATCTGGCGGTAAGCCCGGTAGTTCATCTGGAAACACACCTGGGAACTCGTTAACTACGGGGATATCTTCTATGCTGGGGTTGCCCTTTTTTGAATCCACTACATAAGCTAGGAACGACTCACAACCTTTTCTAAGTAGCTTCTTAGCCTGAACGATTGTAAGAAACAGTTACTCTTGCCTCTATCCCTTAAATACTACCTTCTCTCCACTCTTCATCTTTAAATACACTTTCTTGGTCTTACAATTAATCTGGGCATTATTCTTCCCTAACCAATCCATACCTAAAATTATATCGAACTCTCCCAACTTGAAGAGTATCAAGTCTGCTGAAAACTTATGCCCCGAAATATCAATCTCACACTTCGAACATAATTGATTCACATGAATCTTCTCTTCGTTCGCAATTACCACATTTACTACCTCACTCATACTCATTTTATCACATTGAAGTTTATCAACAAAAGTTTCTGATATGAAAGATCTCGTTGTTCCCGAATCAATCAATATTTTAGCTTTGACATTATTTAGTAAAAGTGTACCTGCTATCACCTCAGAGTTCTGAACAACGTCCTTCATTTTCAAATCGAATATCCTTGTTGTTGCTTGCGGTGTTGTTGTAGGTAGTGGAGGTTATGCCAATACCTCGGCTGGCACGCTTGCACTGGTACTTTCCATATTCATTAGAGCTTTGACTGGTCCGGTTGCCTTGCACTCCCTAGCTATGTGTCCAGTCTTTCCACACTTGTAACATATAACTCCTGGCTTCGGCATCTTACACTCGTTTGCCAAATGTCCCTTCTGGTTGCACCTATAGCATGTCATGCTCAGCTTATTACACACTCCGGGGTGCCTTCTTCCACAATGCTTGCATTCCGGTCTCTAGAATCTGTTTTCTCCAACTTGCCCTTGACTTGTCTGGCTGTTCCCTTTCGATTCTTGTCTTTTGCCCAAATTCCCTTTCTTTTGAAAATTTCCGCCTTTATGGAATCCAAACCTCTTTACATTCGGATCTTGTGAATTTCCGGCTTCAGACTTTTCTCCATAAAATGGAACCTTTCTCTTCTTGTTATCCCTTTCCTTTCTTGACTGCATCCCGTATAAGTATCAAGCTCAAACATAGCCACTCTATCTCTGATCCAAGGCTCTAATTCTTGTTGAAATCTCTTTGTTTTTTCCTCCTCACCGCTGGTATACTTTGTCACAAACCTTGACAACTTGTGAATTTCTTCTCATATTCCAGTACAGTCATGTTCCCTTGCTTCAATTTAAGAAATTTAAGTTGCATATGATTCTGCATGTACTTAGGGTAATATTTTTCCAGAAATAACTTCTTAAATCTTTCCCAAGAAGCTCGCTGAGTTGCTTCCATAGCTTTTACTGATTCCCACAAATAGATGACTTCGCCCTTCAAGAAGTAAGTAACATATGGTGTCTTCTGATCATCTCTTAACTGTACCAACTCAAAAGCCCTTTCCATTTCCTTAATCCATGTGTTAGCTATTATTGGATCAGTGGTATCATGAAATGCAGGTGGATTCACATTCTGAAAAGCCTTGAAAGTGACAACTTGTAGAGGTGGTACTAGTGGATCAGGTGGTTGGTGTGGTTCACGCTTATCTTGGTTTTCAAATTGTTGTTGAAGAGTTAGTTGTTGTTGAGCTATAGCGTTGGTTTGCTATTGCAAGGTTTCCAGTAATCGAAGAATTTTTGGATTTGTGGTGGATGTGGTTGTTGTGTTCTTCTTTTTGGGTGGCATAATTCTGAAATAAGAGTTATGTTAAAACAGGTATGAATAATGGAATAATTCGAGGGTATCGCATGGCATTCTTATTTACATATGAGATCAAGTTTCAAATTAAACAAATATGGTGATGTATATAAAGACGTAAGATAACAGTTGATAGCAAATGGAACGATAGTCCATAATATTGGAAATTTAAAGGTCTCATTACATCAAGATCATGATAAAATCTGATTCTAGGAATAACATGCTTATTTAAAGGAAACAACTGGGAATTTCTACGAAGTCTGATAATACTACAACATAGAAGGTAGATAATGGAAAGAACTAAGGCTCCACTTCATCGGAACGGGGCTTGGTAGTCTTCTCCTCTCGAAGCGTCTTCATAATGCTCTGGAGCTCATCCGCCACCATCTGGATGATATACTGACTGGTACGGTCTCGGTGTGATGGCATTTCCTCAAGATTGGTGTTGACGTACTGAACCAAAGTCTCAAGTCTCGCAGTCATCTGCTTCTTAGGCTTCCCTTCATAGTTTCGGCTGTCCGGATACACGTTCTTCAGTCGGTCTATCAGTCGGTCGTACTTGCCCTGAAGCATGTCAAACTCGCACCTCAACTCAGCATACACGAAGAAAGCAATAGTGTCGTCCGACCCAGAGGATGACGAGGAATGCGCCCTTTGCTGACAAACCAATAAGAGGAGTATTAATAATAAATTTACTTAACCTACTCTCTCGCATATGATCTATAACCTATAAATATATCCTATAACCTATTTGGGCTGTTCAGGGACTCTAAACCGTAGCTCTGATACCAAAACCTGTCACACCCCCAACTTAACAAACAAAATATATAACTATTATAATATTTAAAAGAATGTAAATATAACCCAATTCAAGATCTTACAGTTTAGGGTTTGGAACAGCCCAACACTATCATCTATTACAACTGATTTTAATATCGAGTCCTCACACAAAACTATCTCTTCTTCTACCTGAGCTCGGACATACGCATCGGCGTCACAAGTCTTACGTGTTGTCCGATTGAATCTAACCATAGCTGCTAGCTGTAATAGCAGGGTTAAAGCAAGAAGTGAGCCAAATGCTCAACAAGTGCTAAACAGTACGATACGAAACATAAATCGAGATATATATTAAAGAATGACAATGCGAAGATGTTAGGTCCCAATTTGTTTGTAGAAGGGGGGGTTGAATGCAAACAATACCGTTTAATCGAATAAAATGCGGAATAAAATTGTGAAACAAAATTCAAGTTAAATAAAACTTTTATTAAACTTGAAAGGTGTTACAACTACGGTATCGGTTACAAGGGATTAATCTCAAATCAATTATTACAAATCTAGAATAAATTCGACATGAACTTTTTCTATTTTTGTAATTAAAAGATCAAATGCTAAATGCGATTTGAGATTAAGTTCTAGGGATTTTAATCCGCTAGATTGATACACAAGAACAAGATAAGTATTTCTAGTTGATTGGATTTAACTTTACAATCTAGAAATTGATCTTGAAGTTGCAGATGAGATGTAATATTTTTCTGCTCCTTTTTCTTTTTATTCTTGAGTATGTATTCTATTTTTTTGCCTTCTTTTATGAACTGGTCTTCTGCTTCTTTTAAACAACACAGCCGAGTAGATTGAATTGGAATGACAATCCTTTAAGCTTGTGAGACTTTCGGTAGGACAATGTTTACAACTAGCAAGACAATTAAAATGAGCTAGCAAGACTTTCGGTATGACTATTGATTGTCATACCGATAGTCATATTAGTTCAAATAAATTATCTTGCTGAATTAATAACAGATTTTAATCTAAACAGAAATTCTAATAAGACAATTAAATGTATTGGCATGACTTTCGGTATGACTATCAATTGTCATACCGATTGTCATACTAGTTCAAATGAATTGTCTTGCTGAATTTAAGCAGATTTTAAACCAATTAAAATCTTGTAAATCCTTAATATTAATTCTAAATTAATTAATCAATTTAATTCAATTAATCAATAAATTAATCTTTGCAGATATAATTTATTTTCTTAATTAAATTATATGACTTAATTAATTAATAGAGAATTAATACTAACCCTTAGCATCATCCATTCTTCTGACAATCTTCTGAAAGTCACTGAGACTTATGAATCAATTCCGCCACTTTAATGCTGACACTCGATGTACTGTCTGGTTCATGAGTGACTAACTTTCGTGACGTTTCTTCATGTCTTGACTTTGATATTCTGATTGAATCCTTGTAATAAATGATACCCTGACGAGATCTCTGTCACTTGATTAAATCCACGATCTTGATTTATATCACTGAGGCATGATCAAATTCTTGAACTTCTTCCAGTGAATCTTCAAGTCTGCAGATGAACAATGTTTCTTTATTCTTTGACAAATGTTACTTTATGAGATCTCTCTGATGATAGATCCACTATTTACTTATTACATTCTTATTTGAGTTGAGTTAAATACTCGAATAAACGAGTAGGCTATGACATATGCCTTTCAATCTCCCCCTATTTGCTTGTTAGACAATAACAACAAATATCTAGAGGATAACTCAACTAACAAATAAGAAAAAGATATAAACAGTAATGTAAAGTAAATAGCAGAAAAGTTCTGGATTATATTTAACATTTTCCATATTCCAAATGAAATTTACAAGTGAATACAAGATAGATGTTCCTCTAGCCTGAACATATAACTACATTAGACTATCTTGATTCATAAAGCTCTAATCATATTACATTGAGTTTTGAGCTAATTGACTTCAGTTGTCTTCTCTTCTGACTTCACCTTCTTCTAAATCTTGAAGCAATTCCTTATCAAAGACACGATCCTTTTCTGAAGTGAAGCTTGCTGGTCTGACTGGTTGAACTCCAACTGACTTCAGCTTATTCTTGAGTTGATTGTATCTTTTAACATTCTTTTCACAATAAGCTTGAATCAAGTCAGCAGCTTGAGTCTTCAACATGGATGAATATCCAGCAGTTCTCAAATGATGTTCCATCCAGACCAGATGCTTAGCTGAGTAGTCTTTAAGAGATTGTACATCTAGCTGACAGATTTGAAGACAATCAGACTTAAAGAATCTCACCTGATGAGGATTGTTGACCACTTGAGGACTAGCCCTGCTGGCAAACTCTTTAAGCCTTTCTCGAAGAACTTCATTCAATTCTGAGCTTCTTTGACTTTGTTTAAAAGAACCCAAATCTCTGACAAAGAACGATTCTCAAATAGATGAAGTGACACCTTGAATGATCCTTCACTCTGACAATATACAAAAATGCTCATCTCATTTAGGGATCTATCAAAAGCAGCTGTGATCCTTGAGACTTCAGTCTTGATAGCATTCATGTACATGTCATTGTTAGGATTTGAGATTTCCAGCTTGTCAAGAAGATGTAAGAACTGCCTATCATTGTTAGTGCTCAGCTGAGGCATATCGAGTACTCTCCTAGCTTCATCCCATTTTTCACCAATCTTTAGTCTGACATCTCTTCTCCTTTCTTGAGCCTTAATGTCATGAAGACGTTGCTTTTGAAGAGTTTCTGTTCTTTGTATGTCTTTCCTCCTGTCAATGATCTGAGAGACCTTCTTGAGTTCAGCTTCTTTTCTTTTCATCTCTGACTGCTCCTTCTGAAATTCTTTCTCAAACATAGGATCCACTGTATCTTCCTCTTCCCAATCTTCAAAATCACTTTCCTCTTCAGCTTCAAATAACCCATCTTTATCTTCCTGAACTGGTTCAGTGGGAATGTCAAAAATATCAAAGTCATCCTATTCTCCACTGTAGTAGACATCATCAGCCTTTCCTTTGTTTCCAGCAGAGGTATCTTTTTCTTTCCCTTTGGCACTACTTCCTTTCTTCTCCCCCTTAGTTGAGGGATCCTCTTCTGATCTTCCTTTGGAACCTCCATCACCTCCAGAGCCTGATCCTCCACCAGACGGTCCTTCAAAATAAGTTCTTTGTTCTTCATTAGGGCAATGAGAATTCTTGATCATGTAATATAGGTGCTTCATCCCTTCATTGAGATGTTCCATGCCCGTCTCTATCTTCAGAAATCTTGAGGAGTCCAGTGAATGATTCATCTCAACGAGGTCTTCAAGAGAAGTCATTCTTGTATGTAGAGAGCAGAAGTTGGATATGTCATCAGCTGATAAAGTTGGAGTGTCCTGAATAGAATTGAGCTTTGGTATTACAGTGGTCTTTAGATCTGAGATGTCATTCCTTATGATTGCAAGCTGATTGTTGACAGAGGTGGAAGAAGAAGACCGTTCAACCACTTGTGCTTTGAATGCTTGAGCTTCAGCTTGGCTTTTAGCAAGTTCTTCTTTTAGGGCAGCAATCTGAGCTAACAGGTTTACAGTATCAGTGTCTGTGTGTGCTCTCACCTGAATTTCACTCGTGTTTGGTTCACTCACCTCACGTGCATGTGTTTCTCTCAATATAATTGCTCGTGAGGAGTCTTCCTGTTGCTGTTCTTCTGTACCTGCATTAAAAATCACCCTAGCCTCTTCAAGAGAGGTCAGTGGTGGTGCAATGGGAATTCGCGAGTCCCGATCCTCAGTCAATACTATCAAATCTTTTGGAATAGATGTCTGAATTGCTTCAGGGATAGATTGACCGAGTTGCCCTCCACTTTCTCCAGATAAATCTGCGAGTGGAGAATCCCATAAGGGAGCCAGAGGTGTTTGATCTGGGA